>NC_133177.1:59015000-59057500 GCF_049306965.1 Danio rerio
ATGGGACCTTAATCTCTACTCTGTCTAATTTGTATGTGGAAAATTCAACTCTGGCATGTAACAAAGCACGTTTTATTGACATTTAGATATTGTATATGAAATAAAATATAGAGAATTAGGTTAGTAAAACTGCACTGTAATTTACAACACAATCCAGACAATATATCACTTTAAACTATTTAAAAAATCTCAATAAAGTCACTATTTCAAACCTTTCAACATCAAAAGTTGTTATAACGTCTCATAATGCAATTCAAAAACACAAATAAATGAAACAGGAATCACAAAATACAAAAACTGCAAATATCCAGATATATTTGTACACTGACTGTCATGCATTTACCTGGATGAGAGTTTCTCTGGTGGATGAGGTTGATTATATTCAAAGTGACATCCTAAATATGGCAATATATGATTGTGATATTATTTTGTCTATTATATGATACTTCAATGCATTAATAAATGCTAAAAGAGTGCAAGAATATATCCTACAGTATTTGGTACAGCTGTATGTTACAGGGATAGTTCACCCAAAAATGAGTATGCACTCATTAATTACTCTCCCTCAAGTGGTTTGAAATTTATGAGTTTCCTTAATCTGTTAAAGACAAAAGATGATACTTTGAAGAATGCTGGAAAACCGGTTACAACATTCTTCCAAATATCTTCTTTTGAGTTTAACAAAATAAAGAAACACATACTCAAAACTCATGTGTTTTTCCTACTATGGGAGTCGATGGTTACAGGTTTCCAACATTCTTTAAAATATCTTCTTTTGTGTTCAACAAAATAAAGAAACTCATAAAGGTTTGGGAAAAATACATTTGTACTCATTTACTCTTCCTCAAGCATTGCGAGTTTCTTCTGTTGAACACGAACAAAGATATTTTGAAGAATGTTGGAAACCTGTAACCGTTGAGTTTCATGTTAGGGAAAGCAAATATTATGGAACTCAGTGGTAACAGGTTTCCAGCATTCTTCAATATATATTCTCTTGTGTTCACCAAAAGAAAGAAATTTTGAAGAATGCTGGAAAACCTGTAACCATTGATTTCCATACTATTTATTTTGTCCTACAATAGAAATCAATAGTTACCGGTTTTCCAGCATTCTTTAAAACATTTTCTTTTGTGTTTAACAGAATAAAGAAACTCATAAAGGTTTGAAAAAAATAAAAAAAAATAAAAAAATAATATATATATATATATATATATATATATATATATATATATATATATATATATATATATATATATATATATATATATATATATATATATATGTTTACTCATTTAGCCTCCATCAAGTGTTTTCAAGCATTTAAGTGTTTCTTTATTCTGGTAACACAAAACAAAATATTTTGAAGAATGCTAAAATACATGCAACCCTTGACTTCCATAGTATTTGTTTTTCCTAAAATGGAAGTCAATGGTTACAGGTTTCCAGCATTCTTCAAAATATCTTCTTGTGTTCAACAAAAGAAAGAAACCCAAAGAAAATATTTTGAGGAATGCTGGAAACCTGTAACCATTGACTTCCATAGTATTTGTATTTCCTACAATGGAAGTCAATGGTTACAGGTTTCCAGCATTCTTTAAAATATCTTCTTGTGTTTAACAAAAGAAAGAAACTCGAAGAAAATGTTTTAAAGAATGCTGGAAACATGTAACCATTGACATCCATAGTATTTGTATTTCTTACTATGAAACTAAATGGTAGCAGGTTTCCAGCATTTTTCAAAATATTTTCTTTTGTGTTTAACAGGATAAAGAAAGTCATGAATTTTTACTCTTTTTTTTCTCTCTCCCAACAAGTGTTGAACACAAAAAAAGACAATTTGAAGAATGCTGGAAAACCTGTAACCAATGACTTCCAGAGTATTTGTTTTTTCTACAATGAAAGTTATTGGTTAAAGGTCTCAGCATTCTTCAAAATATCTTCTTTTGTGTTCAACAGAATAAAGAAACTCATATAGGTTAGGAAAAAAAATACTTTTTACTCACTCTCTATCAAGTGTTTTTAAGCGTAAAAAGATATTTTGAAGAATGCGGAAACACCTGTAGCCACTGACTTCCATAGTATTTGTTTTTCCTACTATGTAACTCAATGGTTACAGGTTTCCAGCATTCTTCAAAATATCTGCTTGTGATCAACAATAAACAGAAACTAAAACTCAAAGAAAATATTTAGAAGAATGCTGGAAAACCTTTAACCACTGACATCCACACTATTTATTTCGTCCTACAATGAAAGTCAATGGTTACAGGTTTCCAACATTCTTCAAAATATCTACTTTTTAGTTTAACAAAATAAAAAACACAAAGTCATGAATTTAACTCATTTGCTCTCCCTCAAGTGTTTTAAAGCATTTATGAGTTTTTATGTTTCTGTTGAACACAAAAGAAGACACTTTGAAGAAAGCTGGAAAACCTGTAACCATCGACTTCCATAGCATGTTTTTCCTGCTGTGGAACTCAATAGTTACAGGTTTCCAGCATTCTTCAAAATATCTTCTTTTGTATTCAACAGAAGACAAACTAATAAAGGTTTGAAACAAGTGAAGAGCAAGTGAATAATGACACAATTAAACCATTTTTCAGTGAACAATCCCCTTAAGTTTTTACATTTATACAGTTCTCGAGCACTTCATTGCTTCCGGGTGACTTCAGCGTTTGTAGTGTGACAGTAATCGGCAAACCTGAGATGTAATCGTGGGTAAAAATTGAAAAACTGAATCCAGATCATGTTCTGGGCATCTGAGCTCGACTGAGCGCAAGGGCCAGTTCCAGATCCTGCTCTTCTTGTAGGCGGAGTCTCCGGATTCGCTCTGCCTCCTCCCGCTGACTCTCCCGCTTGGCCCATTCCAGCTGCTGCGCCTCACTTCCGAACTGAAGCACAAAAAAACACACATTTTATTAAACCAAACACAACTCACACACAATCACTGCTGCACTAAGGGGGAAAATTATGTGTGTAAACTTGAAGTCAGAATTATTAGTCCTCCTGTGCATTTTATTTCCCAATTTCTGCTCAACAGAAAGCTTTTTTAAACACATTTCTAATCATAATAGTTTTAATAATTCATCTCTAATAACTGATTTCTTTTATCTTTGTCTTGATGACAGCACATATTATTTGACTTGATATTTTTTAAGATACTAGTATTCAGCTTAAGTGACCTTTAAAGGCTTAACTATGTTAGTTAGGTTAAAGTTAGGGTAATTAGGCAAGTCATTGTATAACAGTGGTTTGTTCTGGAGACAATCCAAAACAAATATAGCTTAAAGGGGCTAATAATATTGACCTAAAAATGACTTAAAAACAGGTTTTATTCAAGTCGAAATAAAACAAATACGACTTTGTCCAGAAGAAAAAATATTATAGGAAATACTATGAGAAATTACTAAATCTGTTAAACATAATTTGGGAAATATTTAAAATAAAATAAATAAATAAATAAGAGGGGCGAGGCAGTGGCGCAGTAGGTAGTGCTGGAAGGGCATCCCCTGCGTAAAAACTTGCTGGATAAGTTGGCGGTTCATTCCGCTGTGGCGACCCCGGTTTATTAAAAAAGGGACTAAGCCGACAAGAAAATGAATGAATGAAAATAAATAAGAAATGAATATGCAAATAAATCACAGGGTGAATAATTTTGATTTAAACAAACTGTATGTGTTCAAAATTATTTACTTTACAGTGAATTTTTTAAATTATTTTTCAAATGTAGTTTAACAAGAGATTTATTTAGATTTTTTTATGCGCAATAGTTTTGACAAACAAGTTTAATTTTAAGTTTCTTTTTTCTTTGCTACGATGTAATTTAAAGTGCAATTTAAAGGCTTAACTAGGTTAATTAGATTAACTAGGCATGTAAGGGTAATTAGGCAAGTTATTGTATAACAGTGGTTTGTACTATTGAACAAAAAATAAAAAAATTTGCCTAAAGGGGCTAATAATTTTGTCCTTAAAATGGTGTTTAAAAAATTAAAAACTGCTTCTATTCTAGCCGAAATAAAATAAATAAGACTTTCTCTAGAAGAAAAAATATGATCAGACATACTGTGAAAAGCTTCTGCTCTGTTAAACATCATTTAGGAAATATTTCAAAAAGACAAAAATATTCAAAGGGGGGGCTAATAACTCTGACTTTAACTTTAGGTGCTATTAAAATGGCTGCCTCCTTGTTTATTTAGTTAAGTTATTTTGTTTATTTATCAGGTGCTAAAATATTGGGTACATCTAAATTAAAACAATCATGACTTTTGTCGTTAGTTAACTTAAGTTAAACTTTAAAACTAAATACAAATACGATTAAAAAATAAATGAAATAAAATGTTTTTATGGGGGAAAAAAACTTACTAGAAGTTTTCTGACAAAATGTGATTTTAAGGGCAAAAAAAATCAAAGTTTGCTGTTTTTGTTTGTTAATTTTTCAGTTTGGCTATATGATAAATAAGATTAAAAGGTAAAACGAATATCACATTAAAAATGAGAATTACTACTACTGTAAGTACTGTACGACTACTTTGATCCCTTTAATCTGGGGATTGCCCTTCCGGCTGCAACCCATCTATGGGAAACACCCATACACACTCATAAACTATGACAATTTTAGCCTACCCAATTATTCATATAGCAATAATTAAAAAAAATAAAAGTTAAAGTACATAATGAAGATGTTACTTTAGAACCGTAAAATTATCTACATACCTATTCTAAAATAAAACAAGACTTTCTCTAGAAGAAATATATAGAAAACAGTCAAAATTTCCATTAGGTTCCAAAGTTTGCTGTTTTTGTTTGTTATTTTATTAGTTTAGCTTTATGATAAATAATAATAAAAGTTAAAGCAAATACTACAAAAAGGAGAATTACTGCTACTGTAATATTTTATAACAACATTCATTCATTTTCTTTTCGGCTTAATCCCTTCAATTATCTGGGGTCGCCACAGCGGAATGAACCGCCAACTTATCCAGCATAAGTTTTACACAGTGTATGCCCTACCAGCTGCAACCCATCTCTGGGAAACACCCATACACACTCATTCACACTCATACACTATGGACAATTTTAGCCTACTCAATTCTTCATAATAACAATAATGAAATAAATAAAGGTTAAAGTACATAATGAAGATGTTATTTTAGAACTGTAAAATTGCATTAATATCTACATGCCTATTCCAGCCAAACTAAACTAAAATAAGAATTTCTCCAGAAGAAATATATAGAAAACAGTCAAAATTTCCATTGCTCTGTTAAACATCACTTGGTAAGTATTTGAAAAATACTACATTAAAATCAAGAATTACTGCTAATGTAATATTTGATAATAACAATAAATAATAGAAAGAGTATAATGAATGCTTAAATAACTGTAAATAAAAAACATTCTATCTACAAATATATTCCTGCCAAACTCAAATAATAAGAAGATATATATTATAGGAAATACTGTAAACATTTCCATTGCTCTGTTAAACATTATTCAGCAAATATTTGGAAAAGATATTAAAGTTTCACAAGTGGGCTAATAAATTTGCCTTTACCTATAAGTATCCTGTCTATTGTACTTAAACAAATTCACTGACAACAAAACATTAAGTACAACATCATATATTTAGTCAAATGTTATGTGCTGTCATCATGGCAATCAAAGTCAGCTTTATCATCAATTCAGCCACATGTACAGGACATATAGAGAATCGAAATTACTCTCAGACCGTAGGTGCCTTACATATAATATTAATACAAAACGTTGAGTTTTAAGAAAGAATTTACAATAAATACAATTATACATAAAAAGTAATCTAAAAATATACATAAAATGTAGTCTAAAGGATATTAAAAAAAATAATAAATATTTGTAAACAATCCAATAAATGACATTAAGGGCATATGACGAGGAGTGCAAACCAGAGTTGTGCAGATATAGAACAGATTTAAACTAAAATTTAAACTTAAAGCTATTATGATTAGAAATGTGTTGAATAAAATGTTCTTTATGTTAAACAGAAATTGGGAAATAAAATATACAGGGGGGCTAGTAATTGTGACTTTAACTGTGAACATGATGCTTTATCTTGAATCTTCAAAATTTTTGTTCTTACTGCAGCAGCTCTTAAAGCATTGGGTTTGATTTCTCAGGGTGATTTGTGAAGGGATTTGTGTTCACCCAGGGTGGAGTAGGTGTTTGGTGGTTGAAACAAACACATGCAGAGAGCTCAGATGTGGTCAGCAGACCCGAGATTCACCTTACCTTCATGTGTTCAGTGCCTGGGAGAGACACCAATTACACTGCACAGCACTAAAGACTGAAGCATGACATGCAAAACACAAAGAGTCTCATGCAAACATGCTGCGCTGCAAACTAAACATGCAATATGTGAGCTCAGACTGCAAAAACGCCTTTCTTATTTAGAGCTTTTGTCTTGTTTCTAGTCAAAATATATCTAAAATTCTTAAATCAAAGAGCATTTTCTAGACAAGCAAAACATTTGATCTTCTTTACACGCATAAGGTCCTATCATACACCGAACGCAATAAGGTGCAAGACGTGTATGGCGTGATTTGTTGCTATTTTCAGACCAGTGCAACCCTAATTTCCATGTTTTGCGCCACATTGTTTAAAGAGCAAATGCATTTGCACCACTTTGTGGACTCATGGGTGTGCTGGTCTATAGGAGGTGTGTTCAGACGCATTGTTGGCGCGTTGCTATCTCGAGGAGCTGAAATAGACGGCATGCACTAAATTCCAGGGGTTTCATTACAACGACGTAAAATGGGCGTGGCTCGGTCGGTGTTTGGGAAACGCCCCCTTAAAAAAACCCAATACTGAGAGGTCACCGATCATGCGCAGTACAGGTTCTTTTTTAGCGCGGTCATTTCAAACAGGATGATTATGGATAAAGAACCTACCGCGGTGGATAACGAAGGAAAAAACAATCATACAGGTTATTTTTTTTGTTTTTATAATGTTATATTTTAAAGATTTCATTAGCAAAAACAGCTGACCTCGTTTTAATCCGTTTTACTGTCTCTGGGCTTTTGTACTTCCATTTTAAACCAAATAATAATGGCTGTGGTAAGATTAACCGTGTTTTTGTAGTTTAAAATATGGTATTCAGTCATGTTTAAACAAATAAATACCACATTTTCTGTAATAAATTGTGGTTAATTTTTCTTTCTCGATCTTAATTAACATAACCCATATTTATTTTCTATTTTTATTTAAAGTCATCATACATGAAACACCTGGGATCAGGACAGGTATCTGATGATACTGTATATAATATAAAAGTGATCATACATGAAACACCTGAGATCAGGACAGGTATCTGATGTTAATGTATATAATATAAAAGTGATCATACATGAAACACCTGAGATCAGGACAGGTATCTGATGTTAATGTATATAATATAAAAGTGATCATACATGAAACACCTGAGATCAGGACAGGTATCTGATGTTAACTAATATAAAAGTGATCATACATGAAACACCTGAGATCAGGACAGGTATCTGATGTTAACTAATATAAAAGTGATCATACATGAAACACCTGAGATCAGGACAGGTATCTGATGTTACTGTATATAAAAGTGATCATACATGAAACACCTGAGATCAGGACAGGTATCTGATGTTAATGTATATAATATAAAAGTGATCATACATGAAACACCTGAGATCAGGACAGGTATCTGATGTTAATGTATATAATATAAAAGTGATCATACATGAAACACCTGGGATCAGGACAGGTATCTGATGATACTGTATATAATATAAAAGTGATCATACATGAAACACCTGAGATCAGGACAGGTATCTGATGTTAACTAATATAAAAGTGATCATACATGAAACACCTGAGATCAGGACAGGTATCTGATGTTACTGTATATAAAAGTGATCATACATGAAACACCTGAGATCAGGACAGGTATCTGATGTTACTGTATATAAAAGTGATCATACATGAAACACCTGAGATCAGGACAGGTATCTGATGTTAACTAATATAAAAGTGATCATACATGAAACACCTGAGATCGGGACAGGTATCTGATGATACTGTATATAATATAAAAGTCATCATACATGAAACACCTGAGATCAGGACAGGTATCTGATGATACTGTATATAATATAAAAGTGATCATACATGAAACACCTGAGATCAGGACAGGTATCTGATGATACTGTATATAATATAAAAGTGATCATACATGAAATACCTGGGATCAGGACAGGTATCTGATGTTAACTAATATAAAAGTGATCATACATGAAACACCTGAGATCAGGACAGGTATCTGATGTTAACTAATATAAAAGTGATCATACATGAAACACCTGAGATCAGGACAGGTATCTGATGTTAACTAATATAAAAGTGATCATACATGAAACACCTGGGATCAGGACAGGTATCTGATGTTACTGTATATAATATAAAAGTGATCATACATGAAACACCTGGGATCAGGACAGGTATCTGATGTTAACTAATATAAAAGTGATCATACATGAAACCCCTGGGATCAGGACAGGTATCTGATGTTAATGTATATGATATATAAAGTTTTTGGCACAAAAGCCGTGGGATCGGGACAGGTATCTTAAGTTATAACAGTATTAATGTAATCTGAGAGGTATCTCAAATTAATTTGTTTAATATAACACACTGACTTCACATGAAACACCTGCGATCAGGACAGCTATTTTGTACTGCATATAAAAGGCATTTGATACGAAACCCCTGCGAATACGGACAGGTATCTGAATCCAACGGCTGTTTTCACAATCTGCGCATGATCCGTGACCTATGCAAATTCACAGATAGGCCACGCCCACCCGATGACGTAATAGCGGTTACGCTGTACTGAAACCCCTGGAAAAAAGTGCCTGCTGAAATAGACCGCGCCATTGACCAAGTAAAAGCTGATCTAAAGTCCAGCACAGAGCGTTTTAGTTATGCACACACTGCTGAATACACACAGGATGCACGGCAGTACATAAACATCTTTACAGATGAAAACAAATAAAGGATTAAAATGATACAGAAATTATTATTTTCTACATAAATATATATAAAAAATGCCTCCGTGCCTTCTTCACCTTAAGGGGCTTTTTTCTGTTTGTTCATGACAATCTGCATCTGTATAACGTTAACATTGTGAGTAGTTTTATGTATTATATGCACATTTACATTTGTTTTAATAAAAACATTTTAGATTTGTCCACATGTGGGGTTGTAGACGTCTGCATCACTTTATGGGGCGAAGAAACAGGACGTGTGTTTGGATATAACTCGGTTGTTTGAGCACACTTCATTATTATTGTTCATTTATTCGTTTGCTGGAAATTAGAACTGAATTTACAAATAGTTTGGAAACAAATATTTGCGCTTAAACTAATTTAAATATGTAGGCTAATGGATGTCTTCAGTGGAGTGAGTTACCACTGTTTCCTTACTCCACCAAAGTAAAGGAATAAAGAGTAAAAGTAAAAAGAAAGTAAAGAGGCTGAACAGAGGACTGCAGGTGAAGCGTTTAGTTTTTACACTAAGGGTGCTTTCACATCTGTAGTTCGCTTCATTTGGTCTGGACCAAGGGTAATAAATGATACATTGTTGCATTTTCTGCCGTCTTTGGGTTGTTTTCACACCACACTGCTGGCTTTGGTCCGAACCAGTTGAAAAGAACCAAAATGCAGTCAAGTGACAGAATCCACATCTCTCATTGGCCAGATGTTGTTGAACATATTTTCTAAACTGCTTATTGATTGGTCAGAATTCACGTGCGGGAAAATGCCAGTGAACTCCTGCAAGTAAACAAAACCGGCAGACACAAAATGTCGCCTTTTACTATGAACGACTGCGCTGACTGATTGTATCCCTGCTTTAGACAAACTGTACATTTCGAGAATGAAGCGCGGCCACGGCTGGAAAACAATGTTTTAAAGCATCGCTCGTCACTTCAGGTGGAAGCGTGTATTAATTTAGCTAAACTGTGACATGCTCATCTTGCGGAAATATTACCAACGATCCATCAGGTAATGTTTTCCCCTTTCTCTGTTGGTAAAGCGCTGTCAACTGTGTTTTCCCCCATATCCCATAATGCACAGCGCATCAGCCTAAGGCAGCTGGATTAGTGTAAAAGGCGCAGTGCTTTTTGCGGTTGGGTCTGTTTTAGTTTGGATCATATTCTCACCACAAACGAACCGCTCCAGGGTTCGTTTGAAACCGTACCGAGACCACCTCTTCAAACAGGTCTCGTTTCGCTTTTGGTGCGCAATCGAGTACGACTGCTGCATTCACACCTGCCCAAACAAACCGCACCAAGAGGGAAAACGAACTCCAGTGCGAATAAACTAAATAAGGCAGGTGGGAAAGCACCCTTAAAGTCCACCATGTAAATAGCGAATGC
This sequence comes from Danio rerio, assembly GCF_049306965.1. Taxonomy (NCBI): domain Eukaryota; kingdom Metazoa; phylum Chordata; class Actinopteri; order Cypriniformes; family Danionidae; genus Danio; species Danio rerio. The sequence goes on from NC_133177.1 coordinate 59,025,439, forward strand.
ACCACGGCACAACACAACTGACTCAAGGGAATATGAGATGAGTTTCTGATTGGTTTAATGCATGTTATGCTCAACACACAAGCAGAACTCATTAAGAGAATACATTTACATTTAGTCATTTAGCAGACGCTTTTATCCAAAGCCACTTACAAATGAGGACAAGGAAGCAATTTACACAACTATAAGAGCAACAATGAATAAGTAACAAGTTTCAGGTATGTAAAGAAAGTGAAAGAAGCAAAACATTAGTAATTATTATTATTATAATTTTTTTTTGTGGTTAGTGGAGGAGTCAGAGAGGGAATTGCATATAAGTAAGGGAAGTGGAGACTAAATAGTTGAGTTTTTAGTCGTTTCTTGAAGACAGCGAGTGACTCTGCTGTTCTGATGCAGTTAGGGAGTTCATTCCACCAACTAGGCAGATTGAATGCGAGAGTTCGGGAAAGTGATTTCTTCCCTCTTTGGGATGGAACCACGAGGCGACGCTCATTCACAGAACGCAAGTTTCTGGAGGGCACATACATCTGCAGAAGTGAGAGCAGATAAAAAGGAGCAAAGCCAGAAGTCGCTTTGTAAGCAAACATCAGAGCTTTGAATTTGATGCGAGCAGCAACTGGCAGCCAGTGCAAACGGATGAGCAGCAGAGTGACGTGCTCTTTTAGGTTCATTAAAGACCACTCGTGCTGCTGCGTTCTGGAGCAGCTGAAGAGGCTTGATAGAGCACAACCCTGTTAGACCATGCGCCAGGGCGCAGACTGTTTTTATTTATCTTTAACTATAGCAAAAGTGGATTCGCACTCTTAACACTTTTGCACCATGAGCTTTAAACTTTGTACCTTGATCGTTTAAATAGAGCCAATGGAAAGTAAAAAAAAATCAAGCAAGTTTTTCTTTAAAACAAGCAAAATGATCTGTCAATGGGGAAAGCAAAACAATCTTGTTTTTGCTTTGAAACAACTATCAATTGTCAGGGCAGTATAGTATGGAGTGCCTCAAGGATCGCCTTTAGGCGCTTTGCTATCCACAATATACTTGGTTGAGATTATTTCATTGATTTAAAAAAAAAATTTCACTTAATTTGTCTGAAAACAAGACAATTTTTTTTTGCTTGTCTAGTAAATACTCCTTGGTTTAAGAGTTTTTAGATATTTTAACAAGAAATTATTATTGCAGCGCAGGTCAAGCCAATGTGGATTCAGTGATATTATTAAAATATGCTTAAAATCAGATGTTAGTGTACATAAACAAAATGAAAATAGTTGAAATAGTTTTAAATTAAACTAATGAAAATAGTTTTTAAATGAATTTAAAACATCGTGTGTTTTCACTCAATGAAGATTTATTAATATTTCTGGAAAATGCGCCGTTTTTAAATAACATAAAAATGCTTTAATACCCTTTAAATACAGAATTGGTACATTTATTAATAGTTATTATTTTCTATATTGTTACACAAGTAATGTTTTAGAATCATAATCATTAAGAAATGCTAAATTAGTTTTTATATTCAGAATTAAGAAATCATTGAAGGAGGTCAAGAAAACATTGCACAAGAAAGACTGATAGTAAAGTTGTCGCAGAAAATGAAAGTGTTACTTCAAACAAAAATAGGATAACTGATATTAAAAATGAGATGTTTAACTGATCAAAAATAGTTCAAAAATAGTTTGAGTTTTATGAATTAATGTGCGCTTTGACTCAAACAAGACTATTTTGCCTTGTTTATGGATTCTGTAACCTAAAAGCCACTTTGATCACACTTTATAATAAGGTTTCATTAGTTATTGTATTTACTAGCATGAACTAACTTGTACAGCATTTATTAATCATAGTTTAAAATTTACCAATGCATTATTAACATCTACATTAATGCTTGTCAACATTAGTTAATGCCCAGTGAGTTACTAACAATGAAACACTGGATTATTTACTAATGTTAACTAAAACAATGACTGTAATAAGTGTATTGTTCATTGTTTATTCATGTTAGTAAATGCATTAACTAACATTAACTAATGCAACTTTATTGTAAAGTGTTACCAAATATTTTGATATGAATTTTTATTTCTTATCTGTGGAGTTAAAACGATCAACAATGCTGCACTACATGAATGTAGAATATAGATGCATGTAATACATGTAATTTTTATTGTTTACTTTATTTTCCACTTACTTTAACGTCTTTCTGTCTCCTTATCTTGATATGTATGCATGCACCCTGAGCTCCTGATAAAAAACTCAAAACGTCCTCGTGTTTGTGCACATTTGTCGAATAAAAATGCAGTTTTTAAAAATAACAAAACATTTTAAAAATGTTTTAAGAACCTTTAAATATTCATTTTAATAATTGATGAATTATTATTCTCTTAATAAGTCAATCTTTAAAGTGATAACCTACCAAACACAAAAGCCTCATGCAAAAATGCAAGCTGCAGATGCACTGCAAGAAAAGTCTGCAATACGTGAGCTCAGGTCAAGCTGACCCAGATTCAGTGATGTTAAAAAAAATCACATTTAACTGTTAGTGTTCATTATGCAAAATGTATCAGGGATGCTTACAGCTACACAAGTATCTCGTAATATGCTAAAAGCGATGCCATGCAATGCATTCATTTAAAGTGCATAATAAAGAGTATGGAGTAACTGTGACACTGTGGTGAAAGCTGTTCTCACTCCATGTTAGAAAACAGGAAGCGTGTTGGTAAAGCTTCACTTTTCTAGACCAAAGAGTCATTCTGAGGTCATGATATGTTGGTAAGGTCACAGTAGTGCTTTCTTTTTACCATGCTTATTCAAGATGTGGACATAGTAAACTAAGGTTGTATATTTGCAAGTAAGAAATCATTCGATGAGGTAAAGAAAATGTTGCGCATGAATGATTGATAGTAAAGTTGTTGCAGAAGCCTGCAGTGAAAACCTAACATAAAAACACTTTTTTACTTTTTAATAACTGCACATTATGCTAAAATATGCTGACTTTGTTTTTATAAATAGTTTTATGAATTAATACATTGTGTTTTGCCTCAAATATAGATTTATTACGATTTCTGCAAAATGCTTCAATTTGTGTTTTTAAATTTCTTTTTAAATAAAAAACTGCTTAATTTATTTTGATTATTAATTATTATTAATTATTAAATACCCTTTCCTTTACTTTAATGATGGCTACATTACTTTAAACAAAATGTTTTCATAAATAGTTTTATGAATTAATACATTGTGTTTTGCCTTAAACAAGATTTATTACGATTTCTGCAAAATGCTCATTTTAAATAACATAAAAATGCTCTAAAATCCTTAATACCCATTTTATCATTAATTATTAAATACTGTTTACTAAAAAAAATAAATATTACTTTAAACAAAAAGAGGTTTCATAAATAGTTTTATGAATTAATGCTTTGTGTTTTGCCTCAAACAAGATTTATTAAGATTTCTGCAAAACGCTTCAATTTGTGTTATTAAATTTGTTTTAAATAACAAACTGCTTCATTTTTTTATTAATAATTATTATTAATTATTAAATACTCTTTACTTTACTTTAATGATGGCTACAGTACTTTAAACGAAAAGTTTTCATAAATAGTTTTATGAATTAATGCATTTTGTTTTCCCTTAAATAAGATTAATTACGATTTCTGCAAAACGCTTCAATTTGTGTTTTTAAATTAGTTTTAAATAACAAACTGCTTTTTTTTTTTTATTAATGATTATTATTAATTATTAAATACCCTTTGCTTTACTTTAATGATGGCTATATTACTTTAAACAAAAAGTTTTCATAAATAGTTTTATGAATTAATGCTTTGTGTTTTGCCTCAAATAAGATTAATTACGATTTCTGCAAAATGCTTCAATTTGTGTTTTTAAATTTGTTTTAAATAACAAACTGCTTAATTTTTTTATTAATAATTATTATTAATTAACCTTTACTTTACTTTAATGATGGCTACAGTACTTTAAACAAAAAGAGGTTTCATAAATAGTTTTATGAATTAATGCTTTGTGTTTTGCCTCAAACAAAATTTATTTCGATTTCTGCAAAATGCACATTTTAAATAACATAAAAATGCTCTAAAATCCCTAATACCCATTTTATCATTAATTATTAAATACTGTTTACTAAAAAAAAAATATTACTTCAAACAAAAAGAGGTTTCATAAATAGTTTCATGAATTAATGCTTTGTGTTTTGCCTCAAACAAGATTTATTAAGATTTCTGCAAAACGCTTCAATTTGTGTTTTTAAATAAAAAAAACTGCTCAATTTTTTTATTAATGATTATTATTAATTATTAAATACCCCTTGCTTTACTTTAATGATGGCTACATTACTTTAAACAAAGAGTTTTCATAAATAGTTTTATGAATTAATATATTGTGTTTTGCCTCAAACAAGATTTAAGATTTCTGCAAAATGCTTCAATTTGTGTTTTTAAATTTCTTTTTAAATAACAAACTGCTTAATTTTTTTTATTAATTATTATTAATTATTAAATACCCTTTCTTTACTTTAATGATGGCTACATTACTTTAAATAAAGTTTTCATAAATAGTTTTATGAATTAATACATTGTGTTTTGCCTCAAATAAGACGATTTCGATTTCTGCAAAATGCACATTTTAAATAATATAAAAATGCTCTAAAATCCTTAATACCCATTTTATCATTAATTATTAAATACTGTTTACTAAAAAAATAAATATGACTTCAAACAAAAGAGGTTTCATAAATAGTTTTATAAATTAATGCATTGTGTGTTTTGCCTCAAATAAGATTTCCATAAAATGCTTAGCTTTTAAATAACACAAATGTTTTAAAATCATGAAAAACACAGTTTAGTAATAATTATTACACTTTTGTCTTTTAAAATAAATAAACATTACCTTTAAAAAAAAATGCAGAATTAGTTTTCAAATATAATTTTATGAAATATCACAGTGTATTTTGATTTATTAGGATTTCTGTAAAATGTTTAATTTTTTTAATAACCCTTAAAATACACAATTTATTAATAATTATTAAATACTTTACCAACAAAAAAACTAACATCACTTTATAATTTCTATGAATGAATATATAGTGTTTTGATTGTATTTTATTTTTTTTATTTATTTATTTCTGCAAAAACATTATTTTTTAAATAACATAAAAATATGTTAAAAACCCTTAAAATACACAATCTATTAATAATTGTTATAAAGTATTAAATACATTTTCCTTAAAAATGAAACAAGGTTACTTCAAAAAAAAATATGCAAAGATTTTTTAGAAATTAGTCTGATTTATAAAGACTTCTCCAAAAAAAAAGAACAAAAAATGTTTTAAGAAGCTTTAAATATCCAATTTATTTAATTGATTAATTATTATTATTATTTATACTTGGTAGTCATTTTTTAAGAGTAATAGTTACTAGAACTAGAATTTTCATCTAAAAGTAAATGTATTTTTTGTTGTTGTTGTTTGTTTTTTTACTTTACAGTGGTAATATTTAGATTATATGCTCTTTTAAATGAAATGTATGTTCAATATTATATCTAATTAAAAATTTCAAATATTTATTTTTTTTTTATTAAAAAGCATTAAAACCCTGGTAAGAACATGGTATAATTAAAAAATTGCAAATATTTTGCATTTAATCCTTAATGTGAAATTGTTAATCAGACACAGTAAGGTTAAAGCATTAGAAAACATTAAAAATATAAATATAAAACAACAAACACCCCCTGAGAAAAAACAATTGCACACAGATACATTAAGGAATCCTATTAAGATGATAATAATGCACAAAGATAGCTAATATGTTGCAGAATAAAATGTATATTACTTATTAGAATTCAATTGTATATTATATCCCTATTAAAACCTCTTTAAACAACTACATTTTCTCTGAATAATTGCATATTGTTAACATTAAAATGTGTGATTGTTTTTATAAAGCGTGCACGCTCGGTTTTTTGTTGCTTGTTGAAACTACCTATTTAAAATGAGCCAAAACAGCACAAATCTTGGGATTATTTGGGACACCATTAGATTTAAGATCATCAGTTCACCAAACTCACCACTGTTAACTGAGTGTAACTACAGATACAGTGACACTGGAGTGTTTTTAAGTGAGTCAGCTCAACAGCAAATTGCTTGCATGTCAGCTTATGTACAGACCAGCTGATCTTCATGGCTTTATATATTTTTTAATAACTTTATTTTTGCCAAAGTATTAAAAACGCAGTACATTATTGAGTTGTAGGTTTTTTTAAAGGTCAGAAGATTATTGTTATTAAAAGAGCTCGAGTTTAATGAAATGACTGGCGTAAAACAAACATTAGGTCTGTTTTAATCTTGAACACAGAATTTTTTCCACTATAGGACTTCCTCCTGTTGTTCCTGTTCAGCTGCATCATCAGATAACACTGACCTGAAACTGCAGGCCACTTCAAATGCTCTGTCATTTCATATTAAAAGGCTCCTATTATGCTTTTTCACTGCAAAAAAAAAAAAAACAACAAAGAAAAATACCCCATGTCCTAACCTGTTGGAGGTAATGCAATACAAGTGATAACCTTTGGATCTATTTAAACTTAAATCAAAATAATGTACAGTAATGTCTTTATAATGTACTGCATGTCAAAAATAGAATTATAAAAATGTTTTAAAATAAATAAATAAATAAATAAATAAACTTGCCTTGCCTTAAAGAGCCCCTATTATGGAATTTTGAAAATGAGCTTCCATCCAGTGTGTATTACCAGCCTGATCTCACGAGAAAACGTAAGTATTTTACGTTTTGGCAGTTTAGTGGCTAATTCAAGTCGTAAGTTCAGTCGTAAGAAATTGTACGATTTTAAAAAGGAGGCGTGGCACCTAACCCCACCCTTAAACCCAACCGTCATTGGAGGATGAGCAAATCGTACTAAAATGTACGAATTAGATCGTACGAATTCGTACGAATTAGCCACTAAATGAAAAAGTTACGAATTGCCGTGGGATTGTGTTGGTATTACAGCTCTAAGACTATGTTCACACTGCAGGCAAATGTGGCCAGAATCTGATTTTTCCCCCTCATGTGACTCAGGTGATGACTGTGTGAACAGCCCAAACCGCATGAAATCTGATCTTTTCAGGTTAGATCTGTGGCACCTTCATATGTAGTCTTCAATCAGACACAGATCTGGGGCCTCATGTACGAAGACTTGCGTGGAAATCTTACTAAAACATTGCGTACGCACAAAGCTGTGCGTACGCAGAAAAAACTTCAGATGTATGAAACACTGCGTACGCCGAATCTCACGCATATTCTTTTGTACATCTGAATAAACGTGAAACTGAGCGCAACATGCACGAGCACAAAACCCCTCCCTGCCTCCTCCCCCGTATGAATATGCTAATGACTATGCTAATGGAAAAACCCAACGAAAAAGCAATGGCAAAAGCAAGCAAGAAGAGAAACTTTGAACAGAATGTGAATTGGAGGTGCTCCTTTCGGAGGTAGACCGGAGAAAAGCGGTGTTATTTGCAAGTTTGTTCTCCGGAATTAACAACAAAAGAAAAAAAATAGAGTGGGAGAGTTTAGCTGATGCGGTTAACACAGTTGGGTCTGAACATCGCACTGAGTGCATTAAAAAAAATAAATAGTGTGGTTTATATCTGTAAAATGTTGCAGCACTCTCAACAGTCTCAGTGGCGCGCTCGTAAGACGCATGTGATCATGTTTTGACACGTTCGAGCATGAACTCGGTTCGAATCCAGCGTCTGATGAACTCTTTCTTCTTTTTTCCCCGCTACATATCAGATTTTGCCTACTATTTATCACGAGAAACACAAGTAGGAATCATCAATAAGTTTGTGCATCATATTTTATTTGCACATTTATTGAATGGAAATGTTTCTGACTCACGCATGCAAATTCATCTTCAGATGGTGCCTTTATAGCAATGTGCGTGCGGTAGATCGCTCAGATTACATTGGGAAAACAGGCGACCGCTGCAAATTGTGCTTTAATGTTTGGCTGCTCAACTGTATGGCATGGAAACCTTATTTACCTGCTGGATGAACCCGTCTCATACAGCTGCCATTGCAAGGCTCAGTCACTTTGTAGAGAGGAATTTAACACAACTGCCTCTAGGAGTCGCCAATGGAAATAAAACAGACACGCACAAAAAATGTGCGTACGCCAGCCAAAAAGCTGCCGTGAAGCTGCGCACATTCCCACGTTCAGTTCATTGTTAGTAAATCCAAACGTGAGCGATTCTGAGCGTGAAACCTGGCGTACGCAGCGTTGATACATGAGGCCCCTGATGTTTTGCAATGCGACCGCAGTGTGAACCGTTATGTCGGATTTCACTTTTGAACAATCTTTGAGCGACATGCGTCATCATTCTGTGCTGTAGACATCATACACCCCTCAGCAGCACAGTACAAGGGCACACAGGGCGATTACAGTATCACAGAAAGTTGGTTGTTCATGTTAAAAACGATTTTGAAGGCAAAACTGGTGCTTGTTAACTAATCTGGTTAACGACTGAGGCACGGGTTGATCGCGATGCAGAGAAGCGTCGTGAGTGTTGCGGAAAGGGGATCTGTGTGCAGAGGAAGAACTTTCTCTCCAAGAGAAAAAAGGCAGGCGCTCGAGCACCCAAACCCCGCTTCTGCACGTGTCTGCTGTTTGTAACGAAGTAAAATTAAATAACTCTGCAAACAGAGATAAACCAACTCCGCCTTCACAGCTCAGTCTGCGGCTGCTCATTAACCCTTGATGAGTTCACTACACAAGTGGTCAGAGCGCCACGCACCGCTGTTGTAATAAACCACAAATGATCAGTGTTTTTTTTTTTATTTTAGGTCTCAAATGCCGAAATACACATTAGTATTAGCAGAACAACCCTTTACAGTTCATGAAATGCACCTTGGTTGTCTGTGAAAAGGGTAATAATCATATAAGCATGATCTGACAACGTGGTTACTCATGCAGCACTCACGTGTGCGTAATTAGACATTTTGTGCTCTCCTTAATACACTTTCACGCATGCGGGTCAGTTTGGGACCATGATCTGTTCATGCAAATCTGATGTTGGCCACATTTATAAAAGCAGTGTGAACATTCATGCAAAAAAATCAGATCAGAGAAAAAAAATCTGATTTGAGCACTAAGCCTGGCAGTGTAAGCGTAGCCTAAGTGAATGCAAACATCCAGCTGAGGGTTAAATCTGAAAATACACCCCGTTTAAAAATATTGATTCCTTAAATAAAAGATTCCACTCAGAGTCATTTAAATGATTCCTCGTTCGTTTGGATCTTTTGCCTGTTTGTATCAATGTTGACACCAAACAATACCAAATATGAAGTGCCGGATCCGGTAAAACGGGAACGCTCCTTTCCCTTTAAACACTAGTGGAGTGTGTGTGGGACTGATCATGACTGAAGATAAGTAATCATTAATGAGTAAATGTTCTGGTGATTACTGCAATAATCTACCCTGTGTGAGCTGTTTGTTAATGGAAGGACCAGAAAAGACTATATATGTATGGGACTTTGTCAAAGCTTTTAACCCAGATTTAACTCTTCTACAGCCTACAGCTAATCAATCTGTCAGATTCTGGAGTGCATTACAGTTCTGAAGAAAAATAACATAAAAGATCTTAAAGCTAACAAACACATTTATAGATATGGTATATTAGTATAATTTCACTCACCTGGGAAATGGAGGCAATTTGAATGGTTTGTGAGCACAATTAAATGCACACAGCATGCCAGATCACCTGATATTTGTAAGAAATAAGTCCAAAAGGCAACTGACTGTGTAAAGCCACATAAAACAAAAATATGATGTATATGCTGAGTTCAGCAGCTAATCAGCCGGAATCAGCTGAGGTGAAGTGACGGCGACCAGCGAGACCCAGCTCTTACTCAAATGGCCACGACCTTAATATTGCAAACTTAATATAACTCAATGTAAATGAAACGGATGAGTTATAAAAAAAAACATTTCACCTCCCTCACAGTTGTCATGAAGGGTAATGTTAGCTGTATGAATCAAAATCGTTCTTTGTATCAGGCTGTAAACACTTTTTGTTTTTGCTGTAAAGATGGCCAGTTCAACAGTGGACTCTATAGAAGTATGCTCTATTATTGAGCCAGGACTGGTGGAATTTCGATGAATTGCAAATTCAGTTCTGTATTAACTTCACGAGGGAAAGCGGGAGCTTGCCGACTGGTTTACACCCATAAACAAACAACTAAAACACAGTAAAAATTTGGACAATAATTTTGACTTCAACTGTGTGCCTATTACATATCCATAATACACTGTGATACAGCCTGGCTCGGATCGTATCGCTTTCTCACTACAATCGATTCGCTCCACAGTTCGTTTCAATCGAGCCTTGACCACCTCATTCAGGCAATCTCGAACTGAATGTTTTGGTGTGGATCCGAGCGCGATTGCTGGATTCACATATGCCAAACAAATCGCGCTAACTGGGAAAACACGGCAGGTTCAGAAACAAAAGTCTGACGTGAAAGCACCCTAAAACTCCTTCAAAATTTAGGGAAAAAAAAAGAATACATTATTTCAGATAAAAACGTAATAAATCAATAAATATACTTGATCATCTTTGTATTTGTATTGCATGCAATATAGTCTTCTGCAGTCATATGATCCCAAAAAAAATAATAGCGCACAGGACATAAGAACTATTTCTGCACAAAAAAGAACACTGTACAGTACACTGAAAAAAAATAACTTTATTACTTGGAGCTTTAGATTCTAGTCCAAAATATCTAAAACCTCTTTAATCAAGAAGGATTTTCTAGACAAGCAAAACATATTTTGTTTTCAGACATTCATTCATTCATTTTTTTTGTCAGTTTAGTCCCTTTATTAATTCGGGGTCGCCACAGCGGAATGAACCGCCAACTTATCCAACCAGTTTTTATGCAGCGGATGCCCTTCCAGCCGCAACCCATCTTTGGGAATCATCCACACACACACACTCATACACAACAGACAATTTAGCCTACCCGATTCACCTGTACCGCATGTCTTTGGACTGTGGGGGAAACCGGAGCACCCGGAGGAAACCCACACGAAGTCAGGGAGAACATGCAAACTCCACACAGAAACGCCAACTGAGCCGAGGTTCGAACCAGCGACCCAGCGACTTTCTTGCTGTGAGGCGACAGCACTATCTACTGCGCCACTGCCTCGCCTCTGTTTTCAGACATAAAATGTCAAAACTACATTGGTTTGTCCTTCAACCAAGCAAAATAATCTTGTTTTTGCTTTTCTTACTCTATTTGCATGATTATTTAGCTTTTTTTAAGGAAAAATTCACTCTATTTTGACATTATTTCTGAAAACCAAACAATATATTTTTTACTTGTCCATATATTGCTTCTGGATTTCACAATTTTAGATATTTAGACTAGAATTACTCTACAAAACATAAAAAGAGATTTTTTTGCAGTGTATCGATACCAAATCCAATTAAAATGACAGTACTAAAAAGAGAAAGAAACACATTGTGGAACGACATATAAGCAAATGAATGATGCACAAATGATGACTAAATTATAAAGCGAGGCATGATTTTGGCAAAAGCACGTGCGGCATGACACAAATGGACAAAATCGAAGCGGTGGCAAATATCGGGATGAAGCAAATGCAGCTACAATGGAAGACAATAAACAGACAAGGCTAGCTAGAAGACGATCAGACGGTGGGTTTGACACTGCACTTACAGCTCTAAATTCTGTGGATGGGTTTACAGCAGACCGTAACCCTGAAGACCCTCGTTCTGTGTGTGTCGCAGCACCAAACCCTTGATTATGAACCACTGAACCACTATTCGTGACGGACGTATTCTTCCCTGAAACTGTCAGAGAAAACAAAGATGACACCCAAAGACCTACAGAACAGCTCAGATACAGGAAAGATCATTTAAGAGCAGGTCATCTGGTATTTTAAAATGTCTAAAAATTGTGTTAGAATCTCCTAGAACCGGTTTAAATGCATCTGATCGCAGAAAACATTGAATGTTTTCATTTAGAAGAATCATTTAGATTCAAGCTCTGACTTAAGCTCTGTAAGCCCCTCTCCCTTCCACAAGTCAGCTCTAATTGGTCTATTACATAGAAAGGAAACACCCATATTAGGGTGCTTGTATGTTGTGGGAGAGGGGAGCCTATGCAAATGAGTTACTTTGATCATGTTAACATAGATCAGTAGCAGGCGAAATATTCAATAATATAATGACTTGTTTACTTGATTCAGAGCTGATTCTTTCTTTTTAGAGATGATATATTTATCATGCCCTTTTTTGATTAACAACATTGAAGGCAGTTTACACTGAATTATATATATTAATAAGATATTTTTTTAAACCCATATGACCTGCTCTTTACAAAACCAAGTTTTTTTTTACTGCAGAATTGAATTGAAAGCAACTGAACTTGTCCATCCATTTATACAATACTTAATTTAATATATACAGAAATAATAAAGAGGGTTGGCTAATGATTGGTAGTAGGGATGCACTGAATTTTTCGTCACGAAAGGTCAGTTTTCGGTTGGGGGAGAAAAACACATACTAAAAATATCCGTAAATTAGCAGTTTTCCGTATTTTGTTATTCATGTTTTTATTTTCACTAGTTTGTTTCTGCTTTTTAATTGGATTATGGGAGCTTGATCTTTCTTGTAACAACTTTTAACCTTGAAAAGCTTGAAAAAGTGACTTTTATTGACATGTTTAATGACAATAGTTTGCAGTGCAATATTGTCTGGGTTGGTGTGTGTGTGTGTGTGTGTGTGTATACATACACACACACACACACACACACATATATATATATACACATATATACATATATATATATACATATATATACATATACATATATATACATATACATATATATATATATATATATATATATATATATATATATATATACATACATATACATATATATATATATATACATATATATATATATATATATATATATATATATACATATATATATATATATATATATATATATATATATATATATATATATATATATATATATACATATACATATATATATATATTTGTAAAGCTACTCATGTACTGTGTTGTCATTGATATTCTAATAAACTTTAATAGGTAGAACTGTCCAAGATATGAATTAAAGCAAGTGATGCATCAAAGTTTGATAAAAAAAAAAAATCTTGAATGGTTATAAAAATCCCTATAATCATTAAAATAATTGATAAAAATAATTAGTTTATAAATCTTGAACTATATTAATGATTTGACGTAGTTTCGGAAACTTCCTACTTCTCTGTTTATTCGTCTGACTTTACAGTGGGTTTCTTTTGACCGCCCCCTGTCGTTTTAAAGAATATCTCAAAGGCGAACGCGTCAAGTATAAAATCCTCGTCCATTTCGTGAGGTGCACGCATAGTCAGTGGAGGTGCGTGACACGGATTTTAACCAACGGCATCCATAATTTCGGTTTCGGTGTAATTGTCATTTTGGTGCATCCCTAATTGGAAGTCAATAATACATCCACAATGAAACTGCTTTAATAAAGTTGAGTTGCTTTCATCAATTCTGCAATGATCTAGATCAGTGTTTCTCAACCATGTTCCTGGTGGACCACCAACACTGCATGTTTTGGATGTCTCCTTTATCTGTCACACCCGTTACAGGTCTTTCAGTCTCTGCTAATGAGCTGAAGATCTGAAGGTGTGTTTGGTTAAGGAGACACGGACAATGTGTGGAACGTGGTTGAGAAACACTGCTCTAGATGAATAAGACCTTCACAAACTGGAAAAAAGCCTTAAAATGCAGGAAACCCTTGATATGTGAAGGGGGAAAAAGTGACATTATTAAAGAAACAGAAGAAAGCAAAATGTAACAGTTAGTTTGGAAATAGACAGGTGATTTACTTTCACATCAGTTCAGATGCTCCATCAGAATCCAGCTAATGTGTTCAAAAAGCTTCATCCACACAGTTCAACATACTTGCAAATAGTGAGGGGAAAAAAAGTATATTGCTAATTCGATTAAATGGTAACATTTTAAAACAATGCCTCATTAGTTAACACATTACCAGTCAGGGAATAGTCATTAATCTAACAACATACACTGAAATAAAATGTTTAAAAAAGTGATCACACCCATATATATATAAATATATGGCAAATAGATAAAATTATATATCACCTCACTTGATTTACATCACCGCATTACCTTGTTAAAAAATGATTACCCAAATATTGACAAAACACTTTAATTTTATTACTTGCAAACTGAATTAGCACGCACTAAAATAAAACAACGTTTACATATTAGAGTCATTAATTGCATAGTGCGTCTTCTTGGCTCAGTACCATGTCTTTAGCCCCTTTCACACAGTGATACCGGTAAATATCTGGAAAATTTCCGCACAGACTTTACCGGTATTTTCAAAAAAGCACTGTTCACACAGGCGAGGATGTTACGGAATTTTTCCAGAAAAGACCGTTCACACATCCATTACAAAATACTGGTAAATTCTGACATCATTCACCACAAATGAGCTTTAAACGGCTGCGCTTGTATTTGTAAACATTTGACTAAATTACAAACTCTGTGGATGATCAATATTGTGAACAACTTTCGCAGGATCACTTTCGCATGTCGAGATGTTCATAATATTTGCGTGTGCAGGCGCTCACAGGCTGTTTCACGGGCACACGCAAAGCTTGAAGGTAAACAAACAACGGCTTATCATAAGCATCTTATCGATGATTATTTACACAGTTGGCATTAAGAAGAACATATAAACGTGATCTGACTAACTTCTAGCAGCTAAATGTGTCTGGAAAAATATTCAAAGGCTTTTAATCTCACAAACCACGCAGACGTGAATGCGTCTGACTGTTGTGATTGGCTAAAGTAAACGTCTCACATCAGCACGTTCTAGACGTGCACGCGCTCTTTCCGGCAATCTTCCTTCTGCATTCACACAGCGCAGCATTCCGGCAAATTACCGGTAATGTTACAACTTCTCTTTCCGGAAAATAGCCAGAACGAATTTACCGGTATTTTCAAAAGGGACCTGTTCACACATACAACCTTTCCTGAAAATTGCCGATAATTTTCCGGAAAGGTCTGTATGTGTGAAAGGGGCTTCTGGTGATATTTTTAACAGTGCGTGGACAACCACTTCCCACCACGCGACAAACTGATCCAGTGCGATTGATTTTCGCTATTAAGTAATCAAATCCACCTTTTGTCTAGTTTTTTGTCTGGAATTCACGAAGAAAACCTTTCAGTTCTCATAAACTTTTGATCAAACTCTTATCTTTATTCGAAAATACAATTTTTATTTAAGCCTTAAACAGCTAAAAAATAAATGTCATCATTACGCCATTGCCAAGGAAAGTAAATAAAATAATTATTCTAATTCACAGATTGCGTTGTTATTCCTGTACAAAATTTAGTCGTTCTTATTCCTGTAGTACGATAAGCAGTCTTAATTTTGTATGATATATTATTGTTTGTTTTTTGTTTTTGTGACAATGTGTGTATATACGTGTATATATGCAGTTGAAGTCAGAATTATTAGCCCCCCTTTGAATTTTTTTTCTTTTTTAATTATTTCCCAAATTATGTTTAACAGAACAAGGAAATTTTCACAGTATGTCTGATAATATTTTGTCTTCTGAAGAAAGTCTTATTTGTTTTATTTCGGCTAGAATAAAAGCAGTTTTTAATTTATTAAACACCATTTTAAGGTTAATATTATTAGCCCCTTTAAGCTATTTTTTTTTCGATAATCTACAGAACAAACCATCGTTATGCAATAACTTGCCTAATGACCCTAACCTGCCTAGTTACCCTAATTAACCCAGTTAGGCCTTTAAATGTCACTTCAAGCTGTATAGAAGTGTCTTGAAAAATATCAAGTAAAATATTATTTACTGTCATCATGGCAAAGATAAAATAAATCAGTGATTAGAGTTGAGTTATTAAAACTATTATGTTAAAAACGCTAAACAGAAATTGGGGGAAAAATTTAACAGTAGGGCTAATAATTCAGGGGGCTAATAATTCTGACTTCAATTGTATATATATTTTTTTCTATCTTTCTTTCTTTTTGGGATGCAATTAATTGTGATTAATCTTTTGACAGCACAAATAATAAATATAAAATTCTAATTAATAACCCCATAAAGACACACACACACATAACACTAAAATGAATAAATACATAAAAAAATTAATTTAAATATAAATTATGTCAGTGACCCTAAATTACGAAGGTTTTTTTTTGTTATCATCAGTTAATTAAAATACAAGTGTTACTTCATATTATGACATAAATGTTTTAGTATATGTTAATAAAGTTAATTGCAAAATTTAAAGTGTAACAAGCTTAAATATTTAAATCTGTTATTGAATATTGCATTAAAATAATTACACATTTCAAGCGAACTGCAGCTAATTCTTGTAAGTCCTAAAGCAACTTTACCTTACAATTTGGACAAAATAATACATATTTAAAGTCATTTGTTAATGCCCACACTTTGGCACAGATATTTAATTATCTTTGATGAAATGAGTGTTTTAGATCCTCAGCAGCCCACATTTATATGATTAGACTAATATATATATATATATATATATATATATATATATATATATATATATATATATATATATATATATATATATATATATATTTATATATATATATATATATATATATATATATATTTACACCCATATTCACCACTATAAAGGTTTCATTTCTGCAAACTAGTAGCAATATTTCCAAACCATTACAAACACCAACACCACCCACAACCCACTACAAGATTGAAATGAGCTGAATCTCAAAATCTGTCAGCAAGCAGAGAACACAAATTAACATTTATCCAATTTAAATAGTTACTAAATTGAGAGGAAAATCACCACATTGATGGTTATGAACAGATGGCATTTTAATGATAATGAATTTAGATTTACAAATGATTTAGGGTGTTTGATTTATTATTATTTGTGGTTTATAGTCAATTATAGTTATACCTCTGACAAAAATGTAAGCTTTTAAAATATAATTAAAGTAATGTGTCTACCATAATGTGAATATAGGGTGAAAAAATGTGTTTATGATCATATAGTAAATGCCATGGTGCAAATAAATAAATACAAATAAAGGTAATAATAATATTTCACAACCCACTAAAAATAAACGACAAGATTTAATTGAGTTCAAAGCGGATTATATTATTCAGGGTGAATCTCACTAAATCGGTCAAGAACCAGAAATAAAACAATAATATTTGTGCAATTAAACCTGCTACTAAACTGGGGGTCAAAAAATAAATAAATAAATAACACCACATTAATGGTAATGAATGACACATTAATGAAAATTAATCTGGATTTGCTAATTATAGTAGCGTGCTTAAGTAAAATGTAATATTTCTGTTAATCTGTGAACTATTGTGTGTAAATTTACTTAAAATTGTGCTTTTAAATGTATTTTATGGATTGAGCACAATTTACTTTAGTTACTATAATTACATCAATTTAATATTTAATTGTTTAAAAAACTGATAAAAATATGCAACCATGCAACAATAACTAGAATTTATAGGGGAAATGTCTTTAGTGATAAATATTATGGTGCAAAATAATATTAATAATAATAATAATGAATTTAAAGCAGCTGAAATGTGATATTTGAGCACATCCCTCGATATTCAATGATAATGAATGAAGATTCTCAGATTCTCTGGTTTAAATTTTTAATTAAATTAAATCTTGGGTTTAGACTGTAAACTACTATGTGTGATTTCAAAAATCTACATGCAGAATAATGACAAAATATGATTTCTTAATAGCATTACTTATTATTATATCAATATAATTAACGTAATATGCCAATCATAGAATATTAATGAGAACTTAAATGGCATGATGCAAAAGCCATAAAAAAAAAAGAATGGCCCAAAATTAATCTGACAATAATTCGAAGACAATGCAGCAAGGGAAAAATAAAGATTTCAAATTAATTACAAATTAACGACTAATTAAATTTTAGTATTATGTCCAACATAGAAGACTAATAATGACAATTGTTTAGTAACTTAAATGTCATGATGCAAAAACAACAACTAATGACAATAAAATAATAGACATACAGTTGAAGTCAGAATTATTATAATAAATAAATAAATATTAATTATTTCATTTTATTTTTTTCCCAATTTCTTTTTAATGGAATTTTTTTTCCAACACATTTTTTAATTATAATAGTTTTAATAACTCATTTTGAATAACTGATTACTTTTATCTTTACCATGATGACAGCACATCATATTTGACTAGATATTTTTCAAGACACTAGTATTCAGCTTAAAGTGACATTTAAAGGCTTAACTAGGTTAATTAGGTTAAAGTTAGGGTAATTAGACAAGTTATTGTATAACAGTGGTTTGTTCTAAAACCTTAAAATGGTTTTAAAATAATTAAAACTGCTTTTATTAGCTGAAATAAAATAAATACGACTCTCTCCGGAAGAAAAAATAGTATAGGAAATACTGTGAAAGATTCCTTGCTGTGTTTAACATCACTTGTCTAATAATTTTGCCCTCAACTGTATTTTTGTGACATTACCCTTTTAAAAAAAGAGAGGAAAACACAGATTTTAAGCACCTTAAAAAATAATGACTGCATCATTTCACCAATTTTTATGTAGAACTTAATTAATAATAGTTAATAGTATTAAGTAAATGTATTTAAGAAAATAATAACAAAAAAGACCCTATAGTAATCTGAAAAAAATTGTGAAAACACATCTTGGTGATTTTGACCCTTAAAAGAAATGCAGCATGTGAAAAATGCAGATACAAATGACCTAATCTGCACTCTAAACTGACAGAAATATTCAGCATTGTCATTCAAAGTGAAAATGCAGAAACGTTGAAAGTGAGAAGCTACGAAGCATCATGAAACTGATAAATGCTGTGTATATGGAGTGTGAGAACCTGGCATGAACAATTTTAGCCACCCGTGGGAAACCCAGCGCTCAGTTTTAGGGTGTGAACCGCATGTGAACTTTAGAGGAACTCTCGACTCTGCATCTTGTGCCATGGAAAGGAAGACCTTTTTTTTCCTCTCAGCTCAGAGATAGTAGTGAAACTACAGCACCACACCCTGCCCTTTCTGTGCCTGTTATAGTCATAAACAACACCAAACACGGGGTCACATTAGTAGTGTAAACACCTCACTAATAAAGGTTAAGCATTAGAATAGTCCTCACTTTAAAGCGGTCAATGCAAAGTGTAAACAAGCATGTTGATGGTAGAGGTCAGGTCATAACAAATTGATCAGTAAAATTAACATAACGTTTTTTAGTTTAGTTTCAGTTTGTCAAATCCTCCTAAATATACATTTTTTAGATGTCAGTATCAGTCTGTTAGTTTTAAGGTTACCTATTGTACTCCAAAACACGGGTAAAATCTGCTTTTAGAGGATATAAACCTAATATAAACATCAAAAGCGTGCAGTTTGTCAAATCCCCTTAAATATCCTTTTTTTTTTTTTTTTTTTTTTTTACATGTATTTTAGATGTTAGCATCAGTCTGTCAGTTTTAAGGTTACCTATTGAGCTCCAAAACAATGGTAAAATCCGCATTTAAAAGATATAAACCTAATATTAAACATCAAAAGTTAGCAGTTTGTCACATCCACCTAAATAGATTTTTTTAGATCAGTGAAATCAAAATAACGTAATTTAGATGTTTTTTAGACGTTAGCATCAGTATGTTAGTTTTAAGGGTATTTATTGTGCTCCAAAACAGTAGCAAAATCCACTTTTAGAGGATATAAACCTAATATAAACAGCAAAAGCTTGCAGTTTGTCAAATCCCCCTAAATAGACGTTTTTTACATGTTTTTTTAGATGTTAGCATCAGTCTGTTAGTTTTAAGGTTACCTGTTGTACTCCAAAACAATGGTAAAATCCACTTTTAAAATATATAAACCTAACATAAACATCAAAAGTCTGCAGTTTGTCACATCCACTTAAATAGATTTTTTAGATCAGTGAAATCAAAATAATGTCTTTTTTAGATGTATTTTAGATGTTCGTATCAGTCTGTTAGGTTTAAGGGTTTCTACTTTGCTCCAAAACAGTGATAATATTTGCTTTTAGAAGATATAAACCTAATATAAACATCAAAAGTTTGCAGTTTGTCACACGCCTAAATAAATTTTTTAGATCAGTGAAATTAAAATAACGTTTTTTAGATGTATTTTAGATGCTATTATCAGTCTGTTAGTTTTAAGGGTATCTTTTGAGCTCTAAAACAGTGGTAAAATCAGCTTTTAGACAATATAAACCTAATATAAACATCAAAAGTTTGCAATTAGTCACATCCGCATAAATGGACGTTTTTTAGATTTCTTTTAGATGTTAGCATCAGTCTGTTCGTTTTAGGGATATCTATTGAGCTCCAAAACAGTGGTAAAATCAGCTTTTAGAAGATATAAATCTAATATAAACATCAAAAGTTTGCAGATTGTCAGATGGATTTTTAGATCAGAAAAATTAACAATGTTTTTTACATGTTTTTTAGATGTTAGTATCGGTCTGTTAGATTTAATTGTATCTATTGTACTCCAAAACAGTGGTAATATTTGCTTTTAGAAGATATAAACCTAATATAAACATCAAAAGTCTGCAGTTTGTTACATCCACCTAAATAGATTTCTTAGATCAGTGAAATCAAAATAATGTTTTTTAGATGTTTTTTAGACGTTAGCATCAGTATGTTAGTTTTAAGGGTATTTATTGTGCTCCAAAACAGTAGTAAAATCCACTTTTAGAGGATATAAACCTAATATAAACAGCAAAAGCTTGCAGTTTGTCAAATCCCCCTAAATAGACGTTTTTTACATGTATTTTAGATGTTAGCATCAGTCTGTTAGTTTTAAGGTTACCTGTTGTACTCCAAAACAATGGTAAAATCTGCTTTTAAAATATATAAGCCTAATATAAACATAAAAAATCTGCAGTTTGCCACATCCACTTAAATAGATTTTTTAGATCAATGAAATCAAAATAACGTTTTTCAGATGTATTTTAGATGTTAGTATCAGTCTGTTAGGTTTAAGGGGATTTGTTGTACTCCAAAACAGTGGTAAAATCTGCTTTTATAAGATATAAACCTAATATACACATCAAAAGTTTGCAGTTTGACAGATCTGCCTAAATGTATTTTTAGATTAGTGAATTTAAAATAATGTTTTTTAGATGTATTTTAGATGTTAGTATCAGTCTGTTAGTTTTAATGGTAACTAATGTGCTCCAAAACAGTGGAAAAATTCGCTTTTATAAGATTTTAAAAGTCTGCAGTTTGTCACATCCCCCTAATTTTTTTTAGATGTTTTTCAGTTTTTCAGTAAATCAGTCTGTTAGTTTTAAGGGTACCTATTGTACTCCAAAACAATGGTAACATTGTCTGCAGTTTACAAGGTAACAAGTCTGCAGTTTGTCACATCCACCTAAATAGATTTTTTAGATCAGTGAAATCAAAATAACGTTTTTCAGATGTATTTTAGATGTTAGCATCAGTCTGTTAGATTTAAGGGTATGTATTGCTCTCCAAAACAGTGGCAAAATGCATGTTTAGATCATATAAACCTAATCTAATCTAATCACTGATTTCTTAGATCAGTGAATTCAAGATACCATTTTTTAGATGTATTTTAGATGTTAGAATCAATCGGTTAGATTTAAGGGTATCTACTGTGCTCCAAAACAGTGTTATATTTGCTTTCAGAAGAAATAAACCTAATATAAACATCAAAAGTTGCAATTAGTCACAACCGCCTAAATGGACATTTTTTAGATGTTTTTTTTAGACATTAGCATCAGTCTGTTAGTTTTAAGGGTATCTATTGAGCTCCAAAACAGTGGTAAAATCTGCTTTTAGACGATATAAACCTAATATAAACGTCAAAGGTTTGCAGTTTGTCACACACACCTAAATAGATTTTTTTAGTGAAATTAAGATGTATTTTAGATGCATCTAAATTTTTCTGTTAAACAGAAATTGGGGAACAAATATTCAGAAGAGCTAATAATTCTGACTGTATATGGAGTAATGTCAACAACAACAAAAAATAAACAGTGAAGTATCATGCAGAGAATTCTGGGGAAAGTGAGTTTAGTTATTCTAAGAAAGTTATATTAGTTACAGTACAAGTTATAATATATACAGTTAAGGAAACTGTAAACCAGGTTACAAAATTTTACTGTATCATTTCAACTTTTTTTTCCTTTTTGTTTTCTTTTTAACCATTGAAATCACAGACCTTTAAATTCAAGCATATGGTTTCCTTGAATGGTAAATGATGACCGCTATACATAACTGTTCAGGGTAACCACTGATAATACTGCAGGAAACAGTGATACACAGTGAAATCAGCAGCGGAAAGCAGACTTTGATGATACGATTCCTGAACAAACAGATGATTGCCCATTCTACATGTGGATGTACATCAACACAGCAAAGTTTAGAAGAAACACACACACAGAGAAAGAGAGAGAGTGAGAGAGAGAGAGAGAGTGAGAGAGAGTGAGAGAGAGAGAGAGAGAGAGAGAGAGAGAGAGAGAGAGAGAGAGAGAGTTTGGTGTATATGAAGTATGCATGTGTGAAAACCATACCTGTCAACATTTGGATGTGAAAATAAGGCATAATTAAAATCAAGATGTCTCCAGGGCTACATTTTTGAGAACCAAGAAATATGTACCCCTGGACTACGTCTTTTTGTAGTTTTTGTTTTCACAAATCCACTAGAGGGCGACATGCACATTTTTGACAGTCGCAAATACATTACTGGGGCACGTTTTCTCATACGTGCCATTTCTCGTACATTTTTGTTAATCTCTCTCAAAGTAATTTTCTCGCACATCAGTGAGAGAAAAGTTGGTTGGCTTGTCATTGTGCATAACATATTAGCTTCCTATCGACTGACCCACCAAACAACTATTGCTGATGAAACCCAGCTGTGTTGTCGCCTTGCATTGACTCGCATAAGAACCAAAAATCTGTGCGTGAACACATTAACAAAAAAACTACTAAAAGGATGGAGTCAATCTAGGGCCATATATACTTGCGAAATAAAAGAAAGTTTTATAAACAAAAAATTATGTATTGAGCAAAAAATAAGGAAATAAATGCAAAAAAATAAAAATAAAAAAATCGGCAAGCGAAAATACATTTTTGAAAAATAAATGACAATTCACAAAAAAAAAAAAAAAAATTTAATTAAAAAATTTAAATAAAAAACAAGCAGTGCACAAAACTAAAATATTTGGAATGAAATCATTTTATAGCATTGCCTTTCCAAAACCAAACGTTACAAGGGAACTTAGGTGTTTACGGCAGGCCCAGGCCTACTGGGCTGTAAGACGCACAAAAACGTGAAAACAGCATTGCAAACTCACGATCTAAAAAGCAAATCAAAATGAGCGTTGCAATTGACTTGGGTTTTGTAAAGGCTATATGCTATAAATAATGTTCTGCAAATATATATATAGTTGTTTTTTTATTGCAAATATTTTATAACAATTAAATTATTTAACAATTAAAAATTTTAAAACAATTATATTGTTTGTTTGTTTGTTTGTTTTTTGCACTGCTTGATTTTTATTTGCAGTTATTTATTTTTCTTAGCAAAATTTTTTTAAAAATTCAAAAAATTATTTTTGCTTTGCTGCAGTTAAAACCGAGCATCAGAAGGGGGAGGAAAGGTGATTTAAGTTACTTTGAACATAGTTGTTGGTGCCAGAAGGGCTGGCTTGAGTATTTCAGAAACTGCTGATCTACTGGGATTTTTAATGCACAACCATCTCTAGGGTTAAAAGAGAATGGTCTGAACAAGAAGAAATATCCAGTGAGCGGCAGTTCTGTGGCCACAAATGTCTTGTTGGTGCCAGAGGTCAGAGGAGAATGGCCAGACTGGTTCCAGCTGATAGAAAGGTCACAGTTATTCAAATAAGCACTCGTTACAACTGAGGTCTGCAGAAGAGCATCTCTGAACACACAACATGTCCAACCTTGAGGCAGATGGGCTACAGCAGCAGAAAACCTCACCGGGTGCCACTCCTGTCAGCTAAGAACAGGAAACTGAGGCTACAATTCACACAGGCTCACCAAAACTGGACAATAGAAGATTGGAGAAACGTTGCCTGCTCTGATGAGTCTCCATTTCTGCTGCCACATTCAGATAATCGGGTCAGAATTTTGCATCAACATCATGAATGCATGGATGAATCCTGCCTTGTATCAACGGTTCAGGCTGGTGGTGGTGGTGTAATGGTGTGGAGGATATTTTTTTGCCACACTTTGGGCCCATTAGTACCTATTGATCATCGTGTCAAGGCCACAGCCTACCTGACTATTGTTGCTGACCATGTCCATCCCTTTATAACCACAGTGTACCTATCTTCTGATGGCTACCTCCAGCAGGATAGCGCACCATGTCAAAGCATGAATCATCTCAGACTGGTTTCTTGAACATGACGGTGAGACCTTTCACACATACAGACCTTTCCGGAAAATTGCCGGCAATTTTCAGGAAAGGTTGTATGTGTGAACAGGTCCTTTTTGAAAATGCTGGTAAATTCGTTCTGGCTATTTTCCGGAAAGAGAAGTTGTAACATTACCGGCAATTTGCCGGAATGCTGCACTGTGTGAATGCAGAAGTAAGATTTCCGTAATAAGCGCGTGCACGTCTAGAACGTGCTGACGTGAGACGTCTGCTTTAGCCAATCACAACAGTCAGACGCATTTACGTCCGCGCGGTTTGTGAGAATAAAAGCCTTTGAATATTTTTCCAGACACATTTAGCTGCTAGAAGTTAGTCAGATCACGTTTATATGTTCTTCTTATGCCAACTCTGTAAATAATCATCGATGAGATGCTTATGATAAGCCGTTGTTTGTTTACGTTCAAGCTTTGCGTGCGCCTGTGAGCGCCAGCACACGCACATATTATGAACATCTCGACATGAGAAAGTGATCCTGCGAAAGTTGTTCACAATATTGATCATCCACAGAGTTTGTAATTTAGTCATATGTTTACAAATACAAGCGCAGCCGTTTAAAGCTCATTTGTGGTGAATGATGTCAGAATTTACCGGTATTTTGGAATGGATGTGTGAATGCTCTTTTCCGGAAAATTTCCATAACGTAACGTAACGTAATTTCCTGTGTGAACAGCGCTTTTTTGAATATATATATATATATATATATATATATATATATATATATATATATATATTTCCAAATATTTACCGGTATCACTGTGTGAAAGGGGCTAATGAGTTCACAGTACTCAGATGGCCTCCACAGTCACCAGGTCTCAATCCAATAGAGCACCTTTGGGATGTGGTAGAACAGGAGATTGGCATCATGGATGTGCAGCCGACAAATCTGCAGCAACTGCTTGATGCTATCATGTCAATATGGAGCAAAATCTCTGAGGAATATTTCCAGTAGCTTGTTAAATCTATGCCATAAAGGATTAAGGCAGTTCTGAAGGCAAAAGGAGTGTAACCTATTAAAGTAAGGTGTACCTATTAAAGTGGCCAGTGAGTGTATAAAGAAAGCAGAAAAAGCTGTAAAAAGCAGATGGACATATTTACATATTATTATGTGTATTTGTCTGTTTAATAACACACACCCAAATCCCAAATTGTCCACTTTCACTCAGAGAACAGCTTCTCTTTAACATTATGGAGTGTGTCTGACAGTCACGCCACGTCACGTGGCAATGCTGCATGGATTTAATGGAGATAGCGATTAAGACTCCGATGGCAATCAAATCTATGCATCAATAGGATGGAGACGATGCATGGCTTTAATGCAAAAGAAGGGAATGCGGCCGTTTGCATAATTCTCCTGCAATTGATGTGCATATGAAGGATCTGTGTGTACTGCCACCTTTCATAGAAACACATGGGAAAACACTTAAATGAGATGATAGCGGGATAGAATAATAAAATAAGAGAGAATCCTGCGTAAAAGGTTGACAGGTATGGTGAAAACACAGACAGACTTCCTCACAAATACTCTCTCATATGCAGTTTTATCACTTACTTCACCCAAAAATGAATCTTTTCAAAGTTCTCAAAAATTGAACAAATCCCCCATTCGAATTATGCGTGTTTCCATCAGGTTGTTCGAGTGGCTGACTGTAGTATTGGTAACCTAGCGACCAACAGTAAACAAGACAAGCATAATGGAGTCACATGGGTGTAATACATAGATATATACACTAGATATCGCATAGGGACCCTGAGCATGTGTCAATAGCGCCGCCATATTTGTACAGTGCTCCCAGGACAAGTGTCATTCAACCGCACTAGTCAAGACTTGCGTTAAGATGCTGGACTTTAGCGCTGTCTACGGGTGCAGTGACGAGCAAACAAAGAAAACAAAGCACAAAGGCAGAACATTGTAAAGGTGAGATTAAGTTTTTTATGTTTTTTTATGTAATGAACTTTTGTGCTTGTAACGTTATTGATGATAACAGTCACTTACTGCATTCACCATAAGGCAAAGCAGCTCCAACTCGCACTAAACACTCGGCTTATGCTAGTTATGTTGAATAAAATCAGCAAACAATGCAAAAGAAATATGACAAAGAGATGCTGCGCTGCCAGAAACTTGTGTTATTGTCGGCTAGTGAAGGAGTCGTTCACAAACTAACCGCTCCCTGCATCAGTGTGACAAAAGAAAGCAGGAGAGCAGGGGCCTGTTTCAGTAAGGAGGTTCAAACAACTCAGAGTTTAAACTTGAACTCTGAGTTGATTTACCGAGAGATTAAAAACTCAGAGTTTTCGGTTTCAGAACAGCTGATCTGAGTTGGGTCAATCAACTTCGAGTAGACCAACTCAGAGTTAAGCGCACGCACAGTGACTATAAAAAGGCATTATCAATGGAGCGCAGACATTACGAGTGACTATGGCAATATCTTATAAAAGAGATCAGCATTTCTTTCTCCAGCTGAACTTGATGTTCTCATGCAAAGTTATAGCAAATATGAGTGTATATATTTGAAAAGAAGCAGCCATCAACCAGTTAGCGTGGGAAAACAGCTGCTCAAGATAATGCCTAATTTAACTTTTTAAGTATTTAAATATTTAAGTATAATAAAATAAGTAATGTAATTTGTGATGTTTATATATTTTTTTCTAAACTTTCTTTTATACATTTATTAGTTTTAAATGATTTAATAGTGCACTTGTGTGTCTGCCTTTTTTATTGATCAAGTGATAGAGGTTAATATAACATTTAGAAGGTAAGCAGCACTAAAAATAATTTTTAGAAAGAATAATAATCCCATTAATCTAGTTACAGTGCATATCGAAGGTGAATTCAATTTAATTATTTATTTAAAAAGCATAAGCCATTCTAGTACAGTTCTTCTGTGTGTGACTAAAATGTAGGCAATAGCTATGTTTCCATCCAAATATATTACATAAATTTATGTGCAAAACTGGAATATTGCATAAAAGATGCGAATAAAATTCCATCCAACGAGTCAAAGAGAAAAAAATGGTCACTTCCTGATTAAACTGGCACCAAATATCAACAGTAAAAACAGAATTTACTGTGGTAGAAGAAGCTGCGTCAATTAATTCTTTATTTAGCCTAATTAATGTACTTGTGCCTCGATGTCAGAAGACAATGCTGAAACACAATGAACACGTGGGGGCGTCTGAAGCCATGAGACGCGGAGACTCTTGACACGCACCAGACGTTCGGAGGTAATTAATAATATACACTAATACTGAAACAGTTAAGGCATTTTAGAATGACTAAAACAATATTTAAGACATGTTACAGTGTGCTCAGCCTGCTGGTTTGTTCATTTACACACATTTTCATTATCATATGATCATGATCTTTTTTTTTATGTACATACTGTAATTTGTTCAGTAAAATTGTTTCCATCGTAGTTTATGCGCACATTTTCTATCGAATAAAAGTTTATCCTACTCAGTTATGTGCGTTTTTTATGCATATTTTAAAAAGTTATGTGCATCATGACGTTTCTATCAATCGTTTTTATGCACGTATCCAAAATGAGCATTAAAATAGGTGGGTGGAAACGTAAGGCTAAGGCGAGAAATACCGCTTCATCTTTAAAAAAAGGGAAGGAGACAGACAGAAACTCTGAGTTTAGAGAATAAAACCTGCTTCTGACCAGGTTAGATTCACAGAGTAAGTTACCACAGTAACTGACTCTGAGCTAAAGTTAACTCTCTTTCAGAAACAGGCTTGACTTACCCTGATTTCTGGAGTTTAACAAACCTGCCATTTTGAAATGGAAAACCCAGAGTTTCTCTCATTTCAGGGTTAAAATACTCTTTTATTTTAAGAGTATTTTACATCTAGCGACATCTAGGGCCCTATCATACACCCGGCGCAGTGTGGCGCAAGGCGTGACGCAGTAGTCTTTTGGTAGTTTAAGCTTGGCGCAAGAGTGGTTTTGAGGCGTTGCGCTACGCTGTTTAAATAGCAAGTGCATTAGCGCTCATTTGTGCGCCCATAGGCGTTCTGGTCTAAAAGGAAGGCGTTCTGAGGCGGACCGCTGGCGCGTTGCTATTTTGAGAAACTATAATAGACTTTTCATTAGACCAAAACTAACCCGGTCTAAACTCCAGCGCAGAGTTGCGCCTCTCTTATGCACTGCTTAATACACACAAGAGAGCAATAGGCAAATATTTTTACATATGAAAAAATGTAAATATTAAGGATATATATAGGATATAATAAGAATAGATATAGAATATAAATATAAAGGATTAAAATATTACAAAACATATTATTTTCTAGCCTACATAAATATGAAAAACCACTGCTTTTATGTCTTCTTCATCTCGGGAGGCATTTTCAGTTCATTCATAACAATTTGCTTTTGTATAATGTTATTACTATAAGCAGTATTATTTATTATATCCATATGTATATTTGTTTTATTAGAAACAAGCTTAGATTTGCCCACCTGTCAGGTTTTAGACCATATGGAGCACAGCATGTGTTTTAGGATACAACTCAGGTTTTTGAGCACATTTTGCTATTATTATTCATTTATTCATATATAATTTAGAAATAGTTTTGAAACGAATATTTGCACTTAACAAACAAAAGTATTTATTTATAGAGTAATTGATGTCTGGGCGTAAAGGTTTCCCTATCCAAGAGCGAAAGTGAAAGTAGATCCATTGTCTCTCATTCTCATGCAGTAGATGCTCTGTTTAACAGTTTTCTGTTAAAAACCTGTGAACTGTTAACTGTTTGCTTGTGAAATGCTCATTTTTTCCACTTAGACTTGCTTTGCGTCCTGTAAATAGCGAATGCGCTCTTGGCGCGACGCAGCTGGCTCTTAAAGGGAATGGGAGATGAGACTCTGATTGGTTTATTCTTAAAACACACCTATAACTCATTAAGAAAATAAACTCAACCCTTTTAGACCATGCGCCGAAGCGCAAGGCAGATTTCCCGTCCTTAAATTAGCAAAAACGCGTCCTGACACGCCCTGAAAGCATTTGCGCCCTGCGTTTTGCGCTCTGCGCATGGACCGTCAAAATAGAGCCCCTAATACATTTCAAAGATTGCGAATAATAAGCTCTGTGTTCAAACACTGTTCATTACACTTACAGATTTTGTCCAGCCGGATAATCCTCACACGAAAATACAACTTTGAGCACTTTTGGATCTTAAATGCAAACGCAAGAACTGAAAAGCTAACATTAGGCTATAAACGGACTACAGTGCTTTCGAGGCGCTCGCGTCAGCACCACCCTGCTGCAGACAAACTTTTCTAGCTTATTTGTAGAAATATGCTCCATGACAAAGAGTTGATCTCTCTGTTTATTATATTATAATCCACGCTATATATTATAAACAAATAAATACGCAAAAACACATAGACCTACGTGCCTTTTGGATCATTTTTTACGTGGGAAATACGTCTGTTTTGCTTTACGGTTGTTGTAAAAGTTTTAAAACTGTATATATAATTGTGCCTACATATCATAAGACATATTTAAAAAGGTGTATCGCTCGCGTGCACACAGCCTGCTTACCTAAACAGACGACAGAAATGGGGCGTGAGGGACAGGGACACAGAACAACATTCAATATTCTCTTTATGTCACGAAGTACAGGAAAAGCAACTCATACAGTCACATCTGCTATACATTTTATGGAGGAGTGTAAATATTGCAGTTCTGACAGAGTTAAATGTGTTCAGATGAAGAAATAACCAACGAAAAATCACTTGACCACGTTAAAATGACAGTTAATATGTGTGTATTTTTACACATTTTATCACACGTTTGCATTACTGAGAGGAGGAAAGAGGCAGGCTGCACAGCAGTATCTTCATAATACGGTTTAATTAAAATAAATCATCAACAAATGAATCTGTCCTGACGGTCTATACAAGTAAAGGCATTATCTACACACAATATTAATTCCCGATTAGAAAAATATCACAAACTATAAAATACTATTCATAAAAATACTTAAATGCCCAACACAAGCAAGCTGCGCTCCAAACCAGCTCAGCTCAATGACGTATGTCTCCGACACCACCTGTAGTCCCAATTAACAAACTTGATAGCAACCTTCATTTTAAAGAAGAATAACCGATTTAAAAAATCAAGAGTGAGATGTAACTGGTGTATTTTATGTCGTAGAGTAAAACGTGAAAGTATCTTAAGTCTGTGTTAGCCACAAACCTTATTTAAGCGATTTTACCGAAATCCTTTTAAAAAAAAACCATTGACTTTGGGATGAGGGAACCGGAACTGCTAAAATGCTAACTCGCTACCGTTTTTTTTGCATACAAATTGACGTCATAGTTCCTCCACTCTATATATGCGCTAAGTCAGTGTTGATTTGTCAAATTTGTTTCTATCTCCCATTATGGCGTTAACAATTTTTTCACACAAGTCCAAATCCACCTCAAGCAAGCACCTCAAGATACCTTTGCGTTTTAAGGGATTTTTATAAGAAATGTGCCGTTTATCAAAAAGTGCATTAACACAGTAATAGAGACCCAGCTAATGACAGTCAAAAGAAAAAAAAAAAAAATTGTTTATTTAACCATTTTCTTATCCCCAATGTTGCATTAGGGCCTACTCACACTATCCTCTCCGAACCGTGCCCAGGCCCATTTCCCAGATCGTTTAAGACGTGTGAGTGCGCTGAATCGGGCTCATGCACCGTTCACTTGGCCGGCCCTGGCACGGTTGGAAGAGGTGTGCCTGAGTGCGGTTCACTTGGGCGAGCCAAAGCCCGAAACTGAAAGCGAGACGTGACTTTAAGGGACTGTTTCATATGGATTTATTAACCATTCTTATGGTTTAATGAACGCAAACTGCAGTAGTTTATTAAAGACGCAAACCCCTCAATACACAACAGCTGCACCTTCAGCAGACCTCCTCATTCCTGCAGCCCGAGGGCTTTATGATCGTTTATGAGCGCCAAAAGTGGCGGATCTGTTCGGCGAAATATCTGACTGCGTGTCCCCGCATCCCTAAGGACTGTTTGGCGAAATATTTGACTGCATATCAAACGACTGACACGATAAAACTAGAGAAATCTCCACTGTGCTGCTGAGTGAGAGAGCGCTTCTCACTGAACAGCGCAGCATCGATGACGTAAGCATGCCCAGGCCCGATTGTGGTGTAAGCGCGTCCGTCGGGGGAGACGGGAGGGGGGACAAGCGTGCTTTGATTAATTAATTAATTAATTTGTTTATTAAAAATACTGTAAATTGTGTAAATATCACTGCCTTTTAGTTTTTCAAGTTTTTTTTTGGAGCAGAAACGACCAAGGCTTCTCCTAAAAGATAATAAGATGATGTACAAGAGGCATCACTGTAATTAAAAACAATATTTCTCAGCTTTTATTTACATTTGAACAAAAAAAGTTAAGTCAGAATTTGCCAGGGGTGTGAACAATTTCAGATTTGAATGCATATGTTTTCA
>NC_133177.1:59062500-59085000 GCF_049306965.1 Danio rerio
TTGTGAGTGTCTGCGTGTGACTATGTGTGTGTATGTGGTCGATTATGTACAATTGTGTGCATCTGTGTGTATGTTTGTGTGCGTTTACGTGTCTGTCTGTATGTATGTGTGTGTGTGTTTATATGTGTCTATTTAAATGTTTATGTGTACCTGTATATATGTGTGTGTGTGTAATTGTGTATGTGTGTGTGACTGAAACTATTTTACACTCTAGCTTTCAGATTTGTTTTAGACATACCTTTGACATTTGAGAAAAATCAGCGAAGCCTCCTTTCCCTCCAAAAGCGTCGCCACTGAACGGGTCTGACGCAGCAAACGGATCTGTTTATGAAAGACAGAGAGTAAATGATTTTATGGAAACTTCTGGCAACCTGAGCGTAATAACCCGTGAACATTCAGAGCTTCTGTAATGCGTGTTTCCTGAAGAGCGCGGGTACAAACACAGCTGCTATTTTAAGAGAGCGGCCTGTATGTGGCCAGTGTTTCTCCTTTTCCATGACTTTCTGCTCCTGAAAAGCACACGTTTTGTTTTCCATCTGCAGCGTGACGTGTGTTTCTGATTAACTAATGACCATGTTATGAATGTTGTTCACTCTGTATGAAAGACTCCATTCCAGCAGAACAAGGTAAAATTAAAGTCAACTGGTTCTTATTCGGCTAAGAAATGTTATTTTGATATAATATCTAACAAAAAATACATATAAAATAAAAAACTTCAAGGTACATAAATGGCGTCAGGATAACAATTAAATTTTAACAGGTGGACCTCTTTTGAAAGTAAACATTTGCATTTTGTTTTTTAATTTTATAATTGTGTATATATAAAGATAATACCGGTGAAATTATTCAATTGTAGTTATATATATCTGTGTCTGTATCTATTAGGTACACCTTACTAGTACTGGGTTGTACCCCCTTTTGCCTTCAGAACTGCCTTAATCGTAGCATGGATTCAACAAGCTACTGGAAATATTCCTCAGAGATTTTGCTTCATATTGACATGATAGCATCACGCAGTTGCTGCAGATTTTTCGGCTGCACATCCATGATACAAATCTCCCATTCCACCACATCCCAAAGGTGCTCTACTGGATTGAGAGCTGGTGACTGTGGAGGCCATTTGAGTACAGTGAACTCATTGTCATGTTCAAGAAACCAGTCTGAGATGATTCACGCTTTATGACATGGTGAGTTATCCTGCTGGAAGTAGCCATCAGAAGATGAGTACGCTGTGGTCATAAAGGGATGGACATGGTCAGCAACAATACTCAGGTAGGCTGTGGCGTTGACACGATGCTCAGTTGGTACTAATGGGCCCAACGTGTGCCAAGAAAATATCCCCCACACCATTACACCACCACCAGCCTGAACTGTTGATACAAGGCAGGATGGATCCATGCTTTCATGTTGTTGATGCCAAATTCTGACCCGACCACCTGAATGTGGCAGCAGAAATGGAGACTCATCAGAGCAGGCAACGTTTCTCCAATCTTCTATTGTGCAGTTTTGGTGAGTTTGTGTGAATTGTAGCCTCAGTTTCCTGTTCTTAGCTGACAGGAGTGGCACCCGGTGTGCTCTTTTGCTGCTGTAGCTCATCTGCCTCAAGGCTGGATGTGTTGTGTGTTCAGAGATGCTCTTCTGCAGATCTCGGTTGTAGCGAGTGCTTATTTGAGTAACAGTTGCCTTTCTATCAGCTGGAACCGGTCTGGCCATTCTCCTCTGACCTCTGGCATCAACAAGGCATTTGCGCCCACAGAACTGCCGCTCATTGGATATTTTCTCTTTGTCAGACCATTCTCTGTAAACCCTAGAGATGGTTGTGCATGAAAATCCAAGGAGATCAGCAGTTTCTGAAATACTCAGACCAACCCGTCTGGCACCAACAACCATGCCACGTTTAAAGTCACTTAAATCCCCTTTTGTTCCGATTCTGATGCTCGGTTTGAACTGCAGCAGATTGTCTTGACCATGTCTACATGCCTAAATGCATTTAGTTACTGCCATGTGATTGGCTGATTAGAATTTTGCGTTAACAAGCAGTTGGACAGGTGTATCTAATGAAGTGGCTGGTGAGTGCACACAAACACACAGACACAGACACAGTCACAGACACAGTCACAGACACAGTCACAGACACAGACACAGTCACAGACACAGTCACAGACACAGTCACAGACACAGTCACAGACACAGTCACAGACACACACACACACACACACACACACACAGACACAGACACAGACACACAGACACACAGACACACACACACACACACACACACACACACACACACACACACACACACACACACACACACACACACACACACACACACACACACACACACATTTCTAGATTATCTTATTGTGAAACATGAATCAAATAAAGAATTAAAAAATGAATGATTCATAATTTAAAAAACTTTTATTTTAACATAAGTTTATTTTTATTTTATTAACATAAACAGATCAAATGTAACAGTTTTACTTTACCCTCGTTTTTTAATGCGATTCAATCCTGTGATTCAAAGCTGATTTCTTTGATAAGTCTGATTTTTAAAAGTATTATTGCGAAATATTATTACAATTTAAAATAACTCTTCTCTTTAACTTACAGGATAATTTATTTTTAATTCAACACAAAGAGATTTTTAAAACCGTTCAAAAACCTGTTTTAAAAATTGTTTTTGTAATCTATCTTCTACTGTTTTTAAACAATAAAATTTAAAAATGTGATTAAAGCTGATTTTTCTAAACTTATCTGATTTTAAAAAGTATTGCAACAATTTAAAATAATTCACATTCACATTTGTACACACACACACACACACACACACACACACACACACACACACACACACACACACACACACACACACACACACACACACACACACACACACACACACACACACACACACACACACACACACACACACACACACACACACACACAGTATATCAAACAGATAAAAAAAACGTAATTTTTGGTTTCCCTTTATTAAAAAGACGTAGTTTTTTGTAATATAATAAAACTTTTGATCATTTTACTGCATTCTCTTTATTCTTTTTTTAAATGTTACATTCAAAGAAATTCCAGAGTTCAAAAGGTTCGTACCCGGAATGAATTCCAAACCCAACCGACTGTTTACTCAAAACCGTGTGTGTGTGTGTTGTGAAGAACGAAAGCTATTGTGCCTCAGTGTGTTTGCAGTGAGAAAGCGGAGCCAGTAAAATGCGTGCGAGTTTCCTGAACACTTCTATAAGTGTGAGACCACTAACAGCTCCAAACACACTCTCTAGTGTTCCTGTAAAAAAAATAATAAAAAGAGAGCACCTCAGTCTGCGTGTTTCCCATAAATTAACCCCGTTTCCTCAGACGGGACGCGCAGAAAGAGCTTACCTGTTCGCTGTCAGAGAAAAACAGGAGTAAGAGAGAAAAAGGTGCTGTCATGCGGACCGTTACGTTACCTTTGGCCACAAAGCGCTGCTTGTTTGGACTGGACTATTTTAGGAAGGCCTGCAGCTAAACGTGTGCGTAAAAGAGCTAATAATAGAAACAGGCCACAGGAAATATTGAGGCAGCTGACCGCTAGTTTAAAAAAAAAAACATTAATATGAAACATGCTCTTTATTTGATCTTTCTGTGAAGCCTTTAGAGTAAATGTAAGAGAATTTACTGTCAAACTTAACAGTTGTTTAATTAAAAGTCTTAATTTTAGAAGCTTTTATTTAGATTTGATAAATATTTTGTTGGAATTTTTATATAATTTGATGTAATAACTATATAGATGTATAAAAGCTATGTAAATTGTCTGTAAATATAGTAAAGTATGTTACATCAAAGACTTTAGGGAAAATAAAAGAGAAGTTGTTGTCAAATTTAACAGTTGTTCAATTAAGTCTTAATTATAGAAGCTTTTATGTAGTTTTGATTCTATTTTTGATTACATTTTTTTATATTATTTATATAATAAATATAAAGTAGTATGGATTTATGTAATTTGTATGTAAACAAAGCAAATAATGTTATATCAAAGCCTTTACAGTAAATATATGAGACTTTTCTGTCAAAATTAACAGTTATTTAATTAATTATTCTTTGATTTGGAAGCTTTTATTTAGATTTGATAAATATTTGGTTGGAATTTTTATATAATTTGATATAATTTAAATAAATTTCATACTTCTATATATTTATTATAAGTAAATATATCAAAGACTTTAAAGTTAATAAAAAATACTGTCAAAATGTCTTTACATTTAAAATGTAAAATATTTAATCTTTAAATTTATTTTTGATAAAATGTTTGACGTCATGTGATTTAATAAATATATAGAAGTATGGAATTTATGTAAATTGTATATAAATATAACAATAAAGGTTATATTAATTGATATAGTTATATGTAAATACAGCAAAGCATGTTATATTTAAGATTTTAGTGTAAATATAAGATAATTTACTGTCAAAATGTTTTTAAATTTATGAGTTATCCAATTAAAAGTCTTTATTTGGAAGCTTTCATTTACATGTGATTCAATTTTTTTGGTTGGATTTTTTAAATAATTTGATAATAAATATATAAAGAAGTTATGCAAATTGTAAAAATCAAATATCCAATAGAATCAAATCTTAATAAAGCTTTCAAATAAAGACTTTTGATTAAATAAATGTTACATTTGAAGCAATTTTAAAAGTGAATTCTTTTACATTTACTCTAAACCCTTTGCTATATTATACTTTAATTCTATACTTTATTTCAGTTCATAAATGATGATGTATTAAAAAGAAATCATTGTATTTCCAACAATGTAAAAAATCTATTTGAGTTGGAACAACATGAAGGAATTAAGATAACTTATTAGTTTTTACAAATTTTACTTGAAACATTTCACTGATTGAACATAAAACTCAACAATTGTGATGTTTTAACTCATTTAAAATTAGTCATTTGAACAAACAGCAATACACATATATACAACGTAACCTGCTTTAATATGGTGTTACTGAAAGCTAACAGGTCTGCGCTGTTTTTGTCCTTTATTTATGGGTTTTAAAGCTCTATTGTTGTTCTACTCTGAAAACATGCCTTGCACCTTGTGGCTTCCTCTAACAGACAGACGAACTGATAAAACAACAAAACATAGAGATGTGGTGCATCTTCACTTACAGTGTTTTATCTCTAAATCTGATACAGTTTTGATGCTTTTGACTCGTGTAAAATATAAATTCTTTAATTTAATTTTAATATACTGTAAAAGGGTGATTGGAAATGATTAATGTTTTGCATTTTACTCTCTTTTTTTCCCTTAATAGATAGATGGATAGTTTCCAGATGCTTTGATGAACAAAAAAAAAACTTAATTTATTTCAATTGAGTGTTTTATGACTTTCTCAATTACTTTACCATCACTTTTTGGTTGCCAATTATACTGTGTAAATTTGCACACAAAAAAGTGTGCATGTATATTTTACAGTATTACTGGCCACTTTTATAGTACTACGGGCAAAATTTATAAGTGCACTGTAAAGTTAACAATATTACTGGCAACCAAAATTGCTAGTTAATACTTAGGTACACCTGTTCAACTGCTCGTTAACGCAAATTTCTATTCAGCCAATCACATGGCAGCAACTCAATGCATTTAGGCATGTAGACATGGTCAGGATGATCTGCTGCAGTTCAAACCGAGCATCAGAATGGGGAAGAAAGGGGATTTAAGTGACTTTGAACGTGGCATGGTTGTTGGTGCTAGACGGGCTGGTCTGAGTATTTCAGAAACTGCTGATCTACTGGGATTTTCATGCACAAATATCTCTAGGGTTTACAGAGAATGGTCTGAACAAAAGAAAATTTCCAGTGAGCGGCAGTTTTGTGGGCGCAAATTGATCGTTAAAGGAGAATGGCCAGACTGAGACCACACCGGGTGCCGCTCCTGTCAGCTAAGAACAGGAAACTGAGGCTACAATTCACAAAGGCTCACCAAAACTGGACAATAGAAGATTGGAGAAACGTTGCCTGCTCTGATGAGTCTCCATTTCTGCTGCCACATTCAGATGGTCGGGTCAGAATTTGCCGTCAACAACATGAAAGCATGAATCCATCCTGTCTTGTATCAACGGTTCAGGATGGTGGTGGTGGTGTAATGCTACGGGGGATATTTTCTTGGCACACTTTGGGCCCATTGGTACTAATTGAGCCTCATGTTAACGCCACAGCCTACCCGAGTATTGTTGCTGACCATGTCCATCCTATTATGACCACAGTGTACTCATCTTCTGATGGCTACTTCCAGCAGGATATCGCACCATGTCATAAAGCGTGAATCATCTCAGACTGGTTTCTTGAACATGACAATGAGTTCACTGTACTCAAATGGCCTCCACAGTCACCAGCTCTCAATCCAATAGAGCACCTTTGGGAAGTGGTGGAACGGGAGATTCGCATTATGCATGTGCAGCCGACAAATCTGCAGCAACTGCGTGATGCTGTCATGTCATTATTAAGGGTGTCACGATCCTCCAAATCCTCGATTCGATTACATTTTTTGATTCTAAAGGGACGATTCGATTCGATTTTCGATTATCAATAATTAATTAATTAATGACCAATTAATTATTTGTAGCCTACCGTTTAAACTACCATACCTGCATGGTCTTTGTTTTACCCATAAACAAATCATACAGTAAATGAGTAAAGGCAAGTTACACACATAATTACCACCTGTCAATCACTTTTTCTGCGGGACTCGTGAATAGGCAGTGATCTGTGTCGTTATAATGGCATCGGTAAAAAAGACGCACAGCCAGCCAACAGTATCTGAGGTGTTCAATAAAATGACTAAGTACAAGTGAGTGAAAGATCGAAGCAGTCCTCTGACTGCCTGGACCTGCTGTCTCGAGCGCATGGCTGTGTGTGCGTCTGTGTCTGTGTGGTCACGTGATGTTTCAGAGGTAGAGAGGAAGGAGGGCTGCTCAGAAATGCTACACGCCACTGTGGATGTCAAATCGTTGTCGTTCTAAAATGGCATTTAAAAACAAAGACAGTGTAAACAGGGCCTGAGTGTGTACTTTTCGCGAGCGGATTTGCAACGGGGGCGGGCGGAGGATCGCGATGCCGGTGTTGTCTATCGGACGAACCGTCATAATACGTACATAGCAGAGCTTGCAAAACTGTGTTTTTTTGTCAACAACGCGAACGTTGTCAACATAACTCACTGGAAATCCAAAATGCTTACACACCGGCAACTTCATTGAAAGAGGAGAGGGTTTAGGTTCTGTCGACGGGTCTCCTGCTTCTGCAGTTTAACAAGCACTTCAACAAGCCTGTTTTTTTCCCGCTTGGCAAGCCTAGCTGACGTGACATGGGGCGTGGCAGCATCGACGATTCTATTTTTTGATTCGATAATCGAAATTGAGCATAAATTTCGATCGATTTCGATTAAAAATCGAAATCATGACACCCCTAGTCAATATGGAGCAAAATCTCTGAGGAATATTTCCAGTACCTTGTTAAATATATGTCACAAAGGATTAAGGTAGTTCTGAAGGCAAAAGAGGGTCCAACCCGGTTCTAGTAAAGTGTACCTAATAAAGTGGCCGGTGAGTGTATTTTACAGTATTTGTTTTACAGTGTAGCCTTGCCTTGCCTAGCGGGTCATTTGCAAGCTATCCACTGATGCTGGTTAATAGATTAAATGTAAATGAATGAACATCATACCCGAGTCTTTGGGTTTTGGACTCATTGACGTCTGGCTGATTCGTCTGGTGAAAGGACTGGCCTGTAAGACACACAAAAGTGAGACACAAACCACATTGCATCATGGGAATTACAGAGCACAAACTAAAATGTGGTAAAGTACATTATGACATGTTTCTCACCACAAAATATTCTCACAGGCTGCAACGTGCAAAATTATCAGGGATAAGACTTTACTTTAAGAAGCTTTAAGGTTTCAAAAACTGAATAGACAGGTTTCAACTTTGTTAATTAAACTAATTATAATTCACTTTACAATTAGGTTCCATTGGTTAATGCATTTATTAAAATCAGTTTTAGTTCAGTTTAGATTGCTTTATTTTTCAGTAAACACAAAACTCAACAAGAAAAAAAAAACTAATATGTATGAAGAACACCAAAGGCGGAGTGTGTGTAAGGCTGGGAAGGTTTAGCCTACCCCTGGCCAGAGACCACGGAGATAGCAGCAAAGAAAAAAAACTGCATTGAAAACATGTAATGGGTGTAAGGCAGAATATGAATGTAATTTAATGTTGGTTTTTAACAGAACACTTTAGTTATTGTAAGTCGGTCAATCAAATTTAAAGTCCCCCTCCTTACAGAAATGGAACTGTCCAACCCCACACTTTGCACTGATGAGCGCTGTTTTTGACAGAAGTTTGCACCAGCTCTGAAAACGAAACCAAAAGTGCTGGCCAGCGAACTATTCTGATTTGCTGGTTAATGACATACGTCGTAAAATGACAAATGAGTATAATGGGAGAGGTATAATAATATATCATTCTGGTTTAACTTGTTTTCAGCATTAAATGAAATCTTATTTTCAGTGTTGGGGGAAGTAAAAGACCAACAATTACAATCTAGTCACTTTAAAAGTAGCTAAATGTGTTACTTAGCTACTTTTTAAGGAAAGTTATGTGAAAGTATGCATTTATTTATTTATTTATTTATTCATTCATTCATTTATTTATATGCATTTTTTTAAGAGTAGCTTTAGACTTATTTAGAACACTGGTTAATTGCCGTTCTTAAGCATAAACTTTATTTTTTATACCATTAATCTATAATATAATATAATATAATATAATATAATATAATATAATATAATATAATATAATATAATATAATATGATTTAATTTAATATAAAGTAATATAAGATAATAAAATATAATAGAATATAATAATATAATTATTATAATATAATATCAAATAATATAATATAATATAATATAATATAATATAAAATAAAATAATATAAAATAATATAATATAATATAATATAATATAATATAATATAATATAATATAATATAATTATAAAAAAATAATAATAATAAAATAAAATATAAACTTTCGCAGTGATGGCTTGCAGCTGGAAGGGCATCTGCTGGGTAAAACATGCTGGATAAGTTGGCGCTTCATTGCGCTGTGGCAACCCCGAAATGATAAAGGGACTAAGCCAAAATTAAAATGAGTGAATGAATGAATTTAATATATGCAATGCATTATATTTATTATGTAGATTATTATATAGTGGGTTAGTGTAATAAAATAATTTAATGTGTTGGTTGCAAATATTTTTAAATGCATTAAAGGGCATCGCTTATCGTAGCCTTACCCTGGAGTTTTTCACCCTCCGCCTATGAAGAACACCTTAGGACTTTAGAAAACATTATAAAAACCTAATATAAATAGGTTTTGTGATTCAGAAATATAAAAATATAGATATATAAAATGCAAAATAATAAATACCTAAATATATTATTGCATAACATGAACAAAATAAATACAAGATTAAAGCATTTATTCATCTTTGTTAACATTAGTTAATTAAAATGAAGTTGTTCATGTTAACTCAAAGAGCATTAACTAATGTTAACTACACTTTAATAATGCATTAATAAATGTTGCAATGAATATTAAATGCTGTACAAGTATTGTTCATTATTAGTTATTCTTAGTAAATACATTGATTAATTGAAGTGTATTATAAAGCACTTTTCTAACAGCATGTATTTAATTTAATGTAATTACAATACATTCAGCTAAATAGACTTAAGCATTCATTTAGTTGTTCAAGCGTAAATCGAGATGAAAGACCGTCGTAACCACTAGCGCCGTCAGCAACAACAGGCTAGTGCAGAAATTCCATTCAAAATACTGAGGTAAAATAAACTGGCATATTTTAAAGACATGGCAGGAGGAGATGGAATTTAATGCAGTGCTACTTAAGTGATCTCAGAGCCACTTCATATTGTATATCTAAAAGGCAGTTGAGATTGCTGATTTTTTAAAGAAATCAGATCTTAAACGTGACAGATTTGTAATGGAAAGACAGGTTACCTGAAGACATATAGCCTATTAACTCAAATTAAATCAAATGCAGAACTTTTATAGTATCCCGATAAGGGCTGCTCGATTATGGGAAAAATCATAATCACGATTATTTTGGTCATAATTGTAATCATGATTATTCAAAACGATTATCAGTTGAAGTCAAAATTATTCGCCCTTCTGTGAATTTATTTTTATATACACAAATATTTCCCAAATTAGGTTTAACAGAGCAATTTTTTTTCAGTATTTCCTATAATATATATTCCTCTGGAGAAAGGCTTATATGTTTTATTTCAGCTAGGAAAAAAGCAGGTTTAAATATTTTGAAACATTTGAATGGCTCAATATTATTAGCCCCCTTAAGCAATATATATGTTTGATTGTCTGCAGAAGAAACTACTGTTACATAATGACTTGCCTATTTACTTTAATTAAGCCTTTGAATGTCACTTTAAGCTGAATACTAGTGTCTTAAAAAATATCTAGTAAAATATTATGTGCTGTCATCATAGCAAAGATGAAAGAAATCAGTTATTAGAAATGAGTTATTATTAGCTATACTACTGAAAGCAGCAGCAGATAGTTCACCTCAGATTCTGAAACTAATATATAAAATGTTTGAAATTAAACTTTATAACTGTGATTCAGTGCAAGCCAACACATATCAGTGATTCAGCATCTATATTTAATAATGTTAAAGAGGTTTAATATGTACTAATTAGATTAGAAACCTTACCATTTCGCTGGAGTGCAGCAAGTGCACTATTCTGTGCGTCTGAATGGCTGTATTTACTTTTCTGTCGTGTTTCGTCTGGTGCAAACAGCCAAATTGCTCATCACTGCAAATCTCCTCACGTAGCAAATTGTTAGCACAAGTTACAAAGTAACCTGCTCACCTAATGTGTACGTTCATAATATTTCAGGGCTTCGCACCCGCGTATATTAACGGCCACCGCAGTATATCTGGTGACACTTTCTTTTTTTATTCTTATTATCATCCTTTTTTGCTGTATCCGCCCTATTTAACCAAACATCCACGTCCGGCGATCGATTAACAAGAGGAAAACCGTATCATCTGTATCATTCTGTATGTGCGAGAACTGTCAACACTTCCGCAGACAGTCTCATGTTCTCTGCAGACCCACAGAGATGCACCTTTTTGGCCTTTAAAATATTGTCTGGCCGGGTTTTAAAATCTTCTAAGATTTCAGGAATCCGACTTTTGCTTTCGCTTACTGAAGCTGTCGCTTTCTTTTTGCTTAGGCCTAATATAGCTTGGCTTCGCAGCTGGCCGCGAGAGCAAATAAAACAATACATTCTTTAATCTAAACGACTCATTAAAACTTTACTACACTCAGAGAGAATGAAATTAAATCTAAACTGGCTGCAAAATATATGTAAACTATTAGAAATGGTTAATCAATGCATTTGCCTTATTTAAATAATTTACGCATTTTAATCTCGTAATTATTATAATTTTTATAATTTTTATTAAAACTATTATGTTTAAACTGTGCTTTAAGCATCTTCACTGTAAGAAAAAACTTTAACTACAAAAGTCCTTCAGTCAAGAGCAGTGAGTGGATTTTGTCCTTTTGTTGTTTGATTAATAATAAAAACAGCAGCAGGAATATCGCACGCTGTCACTTTAAGAATAGTGCGGCTCTGATATGGTTTCCCTTTCTCGTGTCTTTTGATTCCCAACTTGTTTGTTAATTACACAAATGAGGATTAATATGAATAATCACTAAACACCGTGCATGTATTTGACCATTAAAGCTCTCGCATTAAGATGGCGTTAAATGTGCGTGTGCTCTGCTGTCCGAGGCTAAGCGCGGACCGCGCGCACACAGACACACACAATACCTGTCCGAGGCTGAGCGCAGCGCGCGCACACACACAACAGCACGTGCTCTTTCGCGCTTTTAAAAATATGAATGATGCAAAAGTTACATTGCAGCACATCTTTCAGTCACTTTCACGTGGAACTGGAAAGGAAGCGGTACATGATAGAACAATCGTTTATCTTGATTAATGATTTTCATAATCGTTAGAAGCCGTAATCGAAATCGAAACTGGATTTTCGATTAATTGCACAGCCCTAATCCCGATACTCAAATACCTCTTACTCAGACTGATGCAACTGATTTAAAAACAATTATTAGCCATAGTAGAGTAAAAAAATGATTAATTGGTTGATTAACTACTAAAATGTTTTACCTGGTGGAACACAATTGATATGGGCTGAATTTAAACAAAGAAATGAAATGTAGTTCAACCTAATTTTAAATTCAGGCCACATCAATTGTTTGCAACCACTTACTTTAAAAAAAGTAAAGGTAAATACAATGAATGTTTTTTTTCAGCGCTGCATACCT
Source organism: Danio rerio (assembly GCF_049306965.1). Taxonomy (NCBI): domain Eukaryota; kingdom Metazoa; phylum Chordata; class Actinopteri; order Cypriniformes; family Danionidae; genus Danio; species Danio rerio. The sequence goes on from NC_133177.1 coordinate 59,074,957, forward strand.
GATAATACTCATGTTCTTTCTGGTCAATGACAGCACCAATATTTGCAGTATTTTTTTTATTTTTATTCACCTTGAGTTGACTTGATGAACTTTCTCCGAAGGGATCAGAATTAGCAAAGGGGTCTTTAAATGGGTCGTTCTGCTTGAAGGGATCTCCTCCAAAAGGATCAGCTGGAAAACAATATTCGATCCACAAAATGTTAAAACACCCACAGCAGCTCAGCAAAAACATCGAGACCAGTAGTCTCAACAAGGCAAGTCGTGCTTGAAGACTTATCATTGCATTTAAAAGCAAGTTCAACCTGGAATCAAATAACCCTACAGCAAATTAGGCTAGGAATTTAAGATATTGAGTAAGAAGTTTGTTTAAATCCATAATTCATTTGTATAGATTTTTTTTATAAATTCATTTTAGTCCATTAAGAGGTAAACAAACAAAATAACTAATTATTTTAAATAATTAACAAATACAAAATAAACAAATACAATAACAATAGCTAATAAAGATGCAGCATGTTTGTTTGACACCCAGCGCAAGTGCAGGTTGCCAGATTGAGGTCCAACAGGAGCGATCCTGACTATCGAGCCTAAAGGCTGATTTAAGTCGTGGTCTAACTAAAAGCAATGGCACATGATACATGAAAAGGTTTTTGTCCTAACCAACACCTGAAATTAATATTTTAGAAACAGCTTCTATATCTTGCGGCTGAACAACAGAAAATAAATCACACCTCATGTGCTTTATTCAGTGTTAAATGCTAATAATGTAAGTTTTAATGCCATACTACTGAAAGCAGCAGCAGATAGTTCACCTCAGATTCTGAAACTAATATATAAAATGTTTGAAATTAAACTTTATAACTGTGATTCAGTGCAAGCCAACACATATCAGTGATTCAGCATCTATATTTAATAATGTTAAAGAGGTTTAATATGTACTAATTAGATTAGAAACCTAACCATTTCGCTGGAGTGCAGTGAGTGCACTATTCTGTGCGTCTGAATGGCTGTATTTACTTTTCTGTCGTGTTTCATCTGGTGCAAACAGCCAAATTGCTCATCACTGCAAATCTCCTCACGTAGCAAATTGTTAGCACAAGTTACAAAGTAACCTGCTCACCTAATGTGTACGTTCATAATATTTCAGGGCTTCGCACCCGCGTATATTAACGGCCACCGCAGTATATCTGGTGACACTTTCTTTTTTTATTCTTATTATCATCCTTTTTTGCTGTATCCGCCCTATTTAACCAAACATCCACGTCCGGCGATCGATTAACAAGAGGAAAACCTCTCATTTATCCGTATCATTCTGTGTGTGCGAGAACTGTCAACACTTCCGCAGACAGTCTCATGTTCTCTGCAGACCCACAGAGATGCACCTTTTTGGCCTTTAAAATATTGTCTGGCCGGGTTTTAAAATCTACAAAGATTTCAGGAATCCGACTTTTGCTTTCGCTTTCTGAAGCGGTTGCTTTCTTTTTGCTTAGGCCTAATATAGCTTGGCTTCGCAGCTGGCCGCGAGAGCAAATAAAATAATTCATTCTTTAATCTAAACGACTCATTAAAACTTTAATACACTCAGAGAGAATGAAATTAAATCTAAACTGGCTGCAAAATATTTGTACACTATTAGAAATGGTTAATCAATGCATTTGCCTTTTTAAAATAATTTACACATTTTAATCTCGTAATTATTATAATTTTTTGAGATATTGTCTGTTTTTAGTCCTTTTTCTGTCATTTATTTCTCATTTGCTGATTATTTTATTAATTTGATGATGTTAATATATTACATAGGCTATTTTATATACATATCTAAAATGCTGTGGCATTCAAGTTTGCTTTAATCTTGACAGAAAGAAGAAAGAGACGCAGATTTGACCGGACAGTGGGTACACATGGATCCTGAATGGTTTACCAGTAAGAGAAAAAGTGGATTGCATTGTTATAACAAATAAAATGATTATTTAAAGTTAAATTATGTTTTGTTTGTCACATATAGGTAACTATTTATGTGATGTGGGTAAATGGTACTTCAATCTGGCTACCACCGCAAGTATATTTCAAACATGTGGGAAGCACTGTATTTATATTATTTGCTAATTAGTATTTATATTATTAATATTATATATTATATATATTTATATTAATATTATATATTATTACTGTATTTATATTATTTGCTAATTAGTATTTATATTATTAATATTATATATTATATATATTTATATTAATATTATATATTATTACTGTATTTATATTTTTTGCTCATTAATATTTATATTATTAACATTATATATATTTATATTAATATTATATATTATTACTGTATGTATATTATTTGCTCATTAATATTTATATTATTAATATTATATATTATATATATTTATATTAATATTATATATTATTACTGTATGTATATTATTTGCTCATTAATATTTATATTATTAATATTATATATATTTATATTAATATTATATATTATTACTGTATTTATATTATTTGTTCATTAATATTTATATTATTAATATTATATATTATATATATATTTATATTAATATTATATATTATTACTGTATTTATATTATTTGCTCATTAATATTTATATTATTAATATTATATATATTTATATTTTATATTATTACTGTATTTATATTATTTGCTAATTAATATTTATATTATTAATATTATATATTATATATATTTATTCATATATTATTACTGTATTTATATTATTTGCTAATTAATAACCACCTTATGTGGAACTCTGAATCTGCGCCCCATTTCGGAGTCTGCTTTAGAAGTCAAAAACGTACATACAGCACCTTTAAATTAATAATTTAATAAATAAGAAATATAGAGCAGGACTTAATTCTGAAACTTAAAAAAAAAAAACATTTCAGAAAAGACATAAAATACAACACAGATGTCCCAAATCTCTTACAGTTGCTTAATCAATTACTCATTTTTGAGACAGTTTAATAAAATTTACATTAATCAAAATTTCTAATTGATTTTTAATATCTTAATGAAAATAAATGTTACATTTTGTGCCTTTAAACTCTATAAAGCCCTCGATTCCAATAGACCAGGGGTGCTCAACCCTGTTCCTGGGGATCTACCTTCTTGCAGATTTCAGTTGCAACCCTTATCAAACACACCTGTTTGTAATTATCAAGTGCTGTTCAGGTCCTAATTAATTGGTTTAGGTGTGTTTGATCAGGGTTGAAGCTGAACTCTGTAGGAAGGTAGATCTCCAGGAACAGGGTTGAGCACCCCTGCAATAGACCAAACTGTATATGCTTGATGTGTCTAATCACACAGTTTCTCTTTGAGAAACGCCGTCTTTAGGTAAGTCCAAAAAACCACACCTTTACTGAAGAGGTCGCTTTTGAAGGGGTCTTCGCTCTGGAAAGGGTCTGAACCGAGTGCTTTAGAGCCACCACTGTTAAACATGGCCATCCTGGATTTAACCAATGAATCCTCCTGAAACACACACAGCATTCATGGTCATGTTTGCTCTGCTCCTCCACTGTGGCTAAATATTATCATTGTAATGAGTATGAAGAGGGCATCGTTCAGCGTGCTCATTTCCTGAGGAAAAACTGGGCCAGTGTGAGCAGTTATTACAGTCACAATAACAAACGGTAGACTTGTGTGCATGCAGGGGCGCCGCTAGAGGGAGAAAAGTTAGGACTACTCTTAGGGCCCTTGCCATTTTGGGGGGCCCAAAGATACTATTAGGGGCCTAATTTTTGTGAATTTTTCCACAGTATTTCCCATAATATTTTTTCTTCTGGTGAAAGTCTTATTTGTTTGATTTGGGCTAGAATAAAAGCAGATTTTAAGTTTTTTTAAAGTAATTTTAAGGTCAGTATTACTAGCCCCCTTAAGCAATTTATTTTCCATTGTCTACAGAACAAACTGCTGTAATGTGTTTTTATCCAGATGTAAATTAAGTTATTCAGAAAACTGGAATATTAAATGAAAAATTTCCATCAAATGAGTCAAAGACTTGCGCCTCAGAAGACGATGCTGACACACAATGAGTGCTAGGTAGTTATTGAAGGCTTGAGACGCAGAGCACAGACGCTTTTGACCAGGGGTGCCCAAACCTTTTCTTACGAAGGGCCAAAAAACAAACTTTACTGAGGGCTGTGGGCCGAAGGTACAAAACAGTTTCCATGAGTGATTTCATAATATCTAAAAATAACTAGAAAATATTGTTTTAAACTATATTAATGAATGCGGTAGATAAAAAAATACTAATTATGAATTTGTTACAGCAAAAACATAAACAATCCCATTAATACAATGGAGTTCAATGCTGAATACACTAAAGCCTGGTTTATACTTCTGCATCCAGAGATCGGCGTGACCCACGGCGCATGCAACACTTGTTGCCGTGCATTTATACTTCTGCTTCTGATGCTCTGCAATAACACTTCCGAAACGCTAGTTGGCAGTGAGGTGTTTGTTCCTCTGTGTCGAGTTTCTTTGCTGGTGTTTTGTTTTTTTCTGAACGCTTCCTTAATGTACAAGTGGCTTAACCTCGCTCATTTTGAGGCAGGAATCGGCGGACGCTCAACACCTTTAAATATAAGGTAAACACAAAACAACAGTCTCCATGCGGAGTTCCTTCATGGGACTCCACACTTGTAAGCTCCATGGGGCTCACCTCCGCCCACACTCGTCAGTGATACCAAGCCGACCAATCATAGAGCTTACTCTACGTGGCGTTCGACGTGTAGTTACAATTTTTTAAAAGGTGCACGTCAGCGACGGCGACAGCTATTTTATACTGAGAGAATTTTGCTGTGTATGCGCATATGTTTGTTATGTGCATTTTCAAAACGTATGCACATCTTGGCATTTCCATCAACCATTTTGTTTTGCGGATATCCAAAATAAACATAAAAATAGGTGGATGGAAACATAGGGACTTTCCAGATTACACTAAGGCCGTACTCACACTAGGTACAGTTGCCTCGAACCGGGCCAAAGCACGCTTGTCCCCCCCTCCCGTCTCCCCCGACGGCCCGCGCTCACACCATATCGGGCCTCGGCACGCTTACGTCATCGCTGCTGCGCTGTTCAGAAGCGCTCTCTATGGCAAGCCTTTTTAGCATTTAAATCTTTGTTCTGACTCCATAAATATATTTAGAGATATCTCTAATTATATTTTGACTAGTCATAATTATAATTCCACTAATCAGAATGACAATTAGAGATATCTGCAATTACAATTGTACTAGTACGAAATCAGATTGGAGATATCTGCAAATATATTATGACTAGTCATATTCCTCCATTGACTTCCATTGGAAAATATTTGCACATATCTCTAAATTAGTTTTGACTAGTCACAATTGTAATTAGAGATATCTCTAACTGAGTTTTTACTGGTCATAATACATTTAGAGATATCTTTAATTCGTCATATTTAGAGATATTTATAAATATATTTGAAGATATCTCTAATTAATTTATTAATAGTCGAATTGCAGTTGTAGATATCTTGAATTGGATTTTTGACGAGTCAAAACTCAGTCAGAGATATCTCTAATTACAATTGTGACTAGTCAAAACTTATTTAGAGATATCTGCAAATATTTTTCAATGGAAGTCAATGGAGGAATATGACTAGTCAGTCATAATATATTTGCAGATATTTCCAATCTGACTAGTCGAATTATAATTATGACTAGTCAAAATATAATTAGAGATATCTCTAAATATATTTATGGATAGTCAGAACAAAGTTTAAATGTTAAAACGGCTTGCCATACGCTCTCACCCAGTAGCACAGTAGAGATTTCTCTAGTTATATCCTTTCAGTCGTTTGTTATGCAGTGACATGCCGTCAAATATTTCGCCAAACAGTCCTTTGGGATGCGGGGACACGCAGTCAGATATTTTACCGGACAGATCCGCCACTTTTGGCGCTCATAAACAATCATAAAGCTCTCGTGCTGCAGGAATGAGGAGGTCTGCTGAAGCCGCGCAGCTGTCGTGCTGTGAGGGGTTTGCGTCTTTAATAAACTACGGCAGATCACTTTGCGTTCAGTGATTTGCGATCACTGAACAGTAAGAATGATTAATAAATCCATATGAAACAGCCCCTTAAAAGTCACGTCACGCTTTCAGTTTCGGGCTTTTGTGCGTTTTGCACTCACACACAAGCGTACCGCGCCAAAGCCCAAGTGAACCGCGCTCAGGCACACCTCTTCCAACCGGGCCAGGGCCGGCCAAGTGAACCGTGCTTGAGCCCGATTCAGCGCACTCACACTTCTCAAACGGTCCGGGAAACAGGCCTGGGCACGGTATGGATGGCATAGTGTGAGTAGGCCCTAACTTGTCTAATAAACCAAATTTAGGGTTTAAATGTCACTTTAAGCTGAATACTAGTGTCTTGAAAAGTACACAATCAAATATTATGTGCTGTCATCATGGCCAAGATAAAAGAAATCAGTTAGAATTGAGTTATTAAAACTATTATGTTTAGAAGAGTGTTGAAAAAAATATCCATTAAACAGAAATTCGGGAAAAAAGTATTCAGGAGGAAAATAATTCTGACTTCAACTCTGTGTGTGTGTGTGTGTGTGTGTGTGTGTGTGTGTGTGTGTGCGTGCGTGTGTGTGTGTGTGCGTGCGTGTGTGTGTGTGTGTGTGTGTGTGTGTGTGTGTGTGTGTGTGTGTGTGTATGTGTATGTGTGTGTGTGTGTGTGTGTGTTTTCCCGGTAACCTTTCAAAGAGTTTAAACGTGAACAAACATTTGTGGAAAAGAGCAAACACTCAAGCCGTATTTCCTTCATAATATAGGGATTACTGCTGGTTTACTATAACTCAACTTTTCACTGGAGCTGTGTTAGTGTAAAGGTGATTTCTACAATGATCAGGATTTAGCCTTTGTTTTAACTGAGGCACTTAGTAAATGAGTTTGTTTGTTTTTGGACTTAATTAGTAAAAACAGGACACGTTTACAGTAAATAAAGTGATAACGAGCATTTCCAGTCCTCATGACTGAATTTTCCAGCTAATCCCTATAATCCTTTTTCTTCGTTGCTGCATGGAGGGTGTCATAGTGACCAGCGCCTTGCGGTAGGCTGCTTAGAACTTCTGTTAAGAATTGTCATCAACCAGAGCAGCGTTTCTCAACTGGGTGTCAATACTGTTTTCAAACACCCTCCACACACACCAAACAGCAGCATGGGAGAGGTGCGTTTGTGACAGAGTTCAGCATATAGGGGTTCTCAACTATCTGCCACATTCTGTCTTTATTTTATGCACTGTGCTTGTCATAAAGTTATGTGTGGCTCAAGTGATGACATTTTGCCTTTCGCTTGTACAAATGTGAAAAACTGAAAAAAAAAAAAATGTAATAATAAAGCCCAGTAAAAAAATTTTAAATGACGAACAAAATTTTCAGAGGCAGTGTGTCAATACGATTCACACAACGAGAGGACAAATTGTTTTTTTAATGTGAAAAATTATGGATGGAATTTTTGGATTCAGTGTGTAATAAACTTTTAGGGTTCTTACACCTTTTCCAACTTCAAAATCCAGCACTTTTCAAGCACTTTCAAGGGACATTTGTTTGCTTTTCTAGCACCTGGTTAATTATGTTTATATATGTTGTATGTACATTTAAATCCATTGTGCTATTTCAGCTTACATTGTTGAATACTTTAGAGCATAGATTTATTGGGATAGTTCACCCAAAAATAATTAAAAAATAAATAAAAATAGTGGAGTTATTGGATGATATATGTATTGGAAGTATGTTTTTTAAAATTAGTTTTTTTTCTACCTAAAGTTGATATCTCAAGAAATGAGCTCACAGTCAGATTCTGTTTGGGTGTAGTACCAAACTTCCGTAACCAGTCGTTCATGATATTTCATGTGCCTTGTTATTTTTATTTTTTTTTACAGTCAGTGGATTGGCGTTTCAGGTGCAAAGATGCATTCTGGATGAATGTGTCCTAAATACATATGAAGCTAATAGTGCCAAAACAATCTAAATTTGAATTGTGTTAGTTTGAATTCTTAAAAAACTTAAGAAATCACTTTCCCAAACGCTCGCATTCAATCTGCCCAGTTGGTGGAATGAACTCCCTAACTGCATCAGAACGGCAGAGTCACTCGCTGTCTTCAGGAAACGACTAAAAACTAAACTATTTATTCTGGATATACCACTAACTGTGCTCAAAAAAAAATAAAATTACTAATACTTTCCTTAGACTGTACAGACCTGAAACTTGCCTATAGCACTTATTCATTGTTGCTCTTATAGTTGTGTAAATTGCTTCTTTTTCCTAATTTTTTTCCTCATGACTAAATGTAAATGTAAACACTGCATATTCCATTATTTCGATGATGATATTTTTCAAGAATTTTTGTTTTCATGTGTATTGCTCTTAGGATGTACCTATATGTACCAGCTCTTCAGTCTTTTAAAAACATAAGTACTTTCTAAGATAAATAAAACACTCGCTTTACACTGGTGGAGATAGAGGTTTTAGGGAAGTCTGTCAAGTGACCTACATGGCGCACACGTAGGATTAACAGCACATGATGAAGACAGACATTATCGATTCCTCACCCTGGCTTCAGTGCTGCTGCTAATGCTGCTGCTGCTGCTGCTGTTGTTCTCCTCCTCAGCAATGATCTGCTCCAGGTCCGTCAGACTCATGTTTTCAGTCAGAGCCTTACTGTAGCGCTCGATGCTCTTATTGAGCTCCCGCTGGCTCTCCTGGATCAGACTCAGCTCACTTCGGGTCTGAAGAACAATACACAACACAAAGATGCTTTTACGGCAGGGACATCCAGGAAAATTAAACGTGACGTGATGAAGCCCATGTAGGTTGAAACGTTGGCCAATTAAATTTGGTTTTTTAAAGCTAAAGTTGCTGCGTTTTTTGACTTGATTTCTATTAAGATTTTGTCATTGGCATTTTGACATTGCAAGGTATGTTATTCCGAGATTACAAGCGCTAAATAACATAAAACATAAAATAAAAAACTTTAAAAATCAACGTTCAGTTTTACTCTCCCTTATTTTGTCATTCAAAACATCACAGCAGATGCAAGGCAGAACAAAATTACATTACATCGACACTTAGCACGCTTATTTATAAGAATAAAAGAAGTAAAAAGTGAAGAAATATGGAAGCTGTTTAATTACTACATTAACAACAATAATATTGGTCATTTATTACAAGAGGTGTAACTAAGCATTGTGTTTTTATTTGTGTGTGTGTGTGTGTGTGTGTGTGTGTGTGTGTGTGTGTGTGTGTGTGTGTGTGTGTGTGTGTGTGTGTGTGTGTGTGTGTGTGCGATTTGTTTAGTTTTGTTGGATAATGTAACTTCTATGTGTAAAGTACAGAAATATATACTTAGTTTTTGGGTACCTAGCAATATTTGTTTTGCACTTAAATTGTCTCTTGTGAGAGAATTCTGTGCATTTATATAGGGGAGAAGAGAGTGATGTTCTTTGGTTGGGGTGGGAAATAATTGCGACGAAATGGCATCGTGTTTTTCTGTTACCTGTCTTGCATAATCAAAAACAATAAACACGTTGTTCAAAAAAAAGAAATGAGCATAGAAAAGCTTTTCTGGACTATTTTATTTATTTAGTCATATTTAGAGTTCAATAATGTGCTTTATGAATGTCTACACCAAACCCTAACCTCACAGTAACCCGTTCTGTTTTATTAACATCTACACCGAAGCCCAACCTCACAGTAACCCGTTCTGTTTTATTAACATCTACACCGAAGCCCAACCTCACAGTAACCCGTTCTGTTTTATTAACATCTACACCGAAGCCCAACCTCACAGTAACCCGTTCTGTTTTATTAACATCTACACCGAAGCCCAACCTCACAGTAACCCGTTCTGTTTTATTAACATCTACTAGGGATGTAAGAATATTGTAAATACCGTCATACTGCAATAGTAATTTTTTTCAATATTACCGTAGGCGCATGACTCAATAAAACTATATTTCTGAGAAAAGTTTGCTTAGGCAAATGAAGCGAAC
>NC_133177.1:59090000-59150000 GCF_049306965.1 Danio rerio
ATAGAATTAATTACATTTATTTGTAACATTCAAAACACTATTTAGAATACAATTATTAAATGATGCATGTTAACAACAGCAAATGCATTAAACAAACAACACATTTAATGGCTTTATGATCCTTTTTTTAATATTAATTAACAAAACACTGATGTTTTCATGAGGCATCGCTAAAATGAATACATTTTCTCCATATATAAATAAAATTTTCTGATAAAGCAACCAAGAAAATAATAATATTAACAAATTATATTATAGCTCATTCAAAGTTCTTATGGTCAAAGTAACTTGGATTAGTTTACATTAAAATTAATGTATTTTCACCTACACTCACTGGCCACTTTATTAGGTATACCTTACTAGTACCAGGTTGGATCCCCTTTTGCCCTTAGAACTGCCTTAATCCTTCGTAGCAGAGATTCAACAAGGTACTGGAAATATTTCTTCTATTCAAAATAGAGATTTTCCTCCATATTGACATGATAGCATCACGCAGTTGCTGCAGATTTGTCGGCTGCACATCCATGATGTGAATCTCCCGGTCCACCCCATCCCAAAGGTGCTCTATTGGATTGAGAGCTGGTGACTGTGGAGGCCATTTGAGTACAGTGAACTCATTGTCATGTTCAAGAAACCAGTTCGAGATGATTCATGCTTTATGACATGGTGCGTTATTCTGCTGGAAGTAGCCATCAGAATATGAGTACACTGTGCTCATAAAGGGATAGACATGATCAGCAACAATACTCAGACAGGCTGTGGCGTTGACAACATGTTCAATTGGTACTAATGATCCCAAAGTGTGCCAAGAAAATATCCCCCACACCATTAAACCACCACCACCAGCCTGAACCAGGTAGGATGGATCCATGCTTTCATGTTGTTGATGTCAAATTCTGACCCGACCATCCGAAAGTTGCAACAAAGCATTTGCGCCCACAGAACTGCCGCTCACTGGATATTTTCTCTTGTTCAGATCATTCTCTGTAAACCCTAGAGATGGGTGTGCGGTAGATCAGCAGTTTCTGAAATACTCAGACCAGCCCATCTGGCACCAACAAGCATGCTACGTTCAGTCACTTAAATTCCCTTTTGTCTCCATTCTGATGCTCGGTTTGAACTGCAGCAGATCGTCTTGACCATGCCTACATGCCAAAATGCATTGAGTTGCTGCCATGTGATTGGCTAATTAGAAATTCACATTAACAAGTAGTTGGACAGGTGTACCTAAAAAAGTGGCCGGTGATCTTTTAAGCTCTGTTGATATGGATTAATAAATCAAATCAAGATTATTTTTAAAAAGAAAGTTAAGAACTATCTATTTTCAGTGTTTAATACAGAATCATAACCAATCCCATAAAGAAAATATAGCTAAAACACTTACCCTGCTAAAATTGGTAAGTGGAGTCAATGGTGTCAATTCAGATCCCACTGACGGTGTGTATGCAGAGAGAATCTGGAGATGAAATTTTTTTATATCAGATCACAGAGGAGCAATGTTTTTACAAATGTTAAGACTATATGATGCTGTCCAAAAATCTCTAATGATCAATTATTATTTATAATGTTCTTTAGAGCTGTAATGCACTCCAGAATCTGACAGATTGATTAGCTGTAGGCTCTAGAACAGTTACGTGAAGCGTTGTCATACAGTGTTAAGCTGGATTTCATCAATAGCCTTGCATTTACTAACACAGACTGTACTTGAAGTACTTGAAAGTAATTCGCGTTTTCCTCCTGTTGAAAAAAGTCATAAGAACAATGTGTAGTGGCTCAATGTATTACAGCAGTGTTTTTAAAAGAATAAACACTTTATTGATATAGTGTACAACCAAACCCTTGTGGTCAGAATACAAAAGAGTCGCAGGTAATGAAGGGTTAAGCGTTTCTCCCAAAGAAAAGCCTGTCTAATGCAAAAATGCTAGCAGGCGTCTGTAGCTCCGCTCAAGCTCCACCTCTTTGCCCTTGTTTGGTGTCCCGCGGTGGGTGTGATGACTAGCTTCATTTGCGCTCTTCAGATACCTATGGGTGACGTCACGGATACTATGTCCATATCTTTACATATACAGTCTGTGGTATTATATCATTTTTGCATCATATAAAAAAACGAATTACCGATTATGCGAAGCGTTTTAAATTCAATTCAATTCAGCTTTATTTGTATAGCGCTTTTACAGTAGCCGCATTTCCACTATCGGGCCAGTGCGAGCCAGGGCTTTAATCGGGCCGGCCGGGCCAATAGCCCGCGAGGTTGAGAAATGAGGCCGAAATCATGTCGCGTTTCCACTGACGGGCTAATAGCTCACAGCGCGTCACGCAAACACCGCCCACAGAATGTCCCCGAATCAAACGTCACACAACCCGCCCACTTCAGATAAAGCACACCCTAGAATCATCACGAAACGAAACCATTAAAATGAAGACAACCGAAACAAACAAATGACACGTTACTGTACAGCAGTACATGAAATGTCTATACGCACAGACCTGTGTATTTCCATTCATTACATTTGTTTACTCGCCGACCGACTGGCATTGTGCATCGAGTGCTCTCGCCGAACGCAGGGACCCATCACAGAGAGCGCACACATCCATAATATAAAGCCACAGAAATTCTCCTTTATAGCTCGATATTGCATGTATTTTATAACATCCTCGTTTTGATAGAAGTCGTGTTAAGTGTTTTAGCATAAGAGCGAGTAGCCTTAAAAAATATAGCCATATTTGTTGCGCTCGGCAGCTATTCACTAAAGCTCTTCATTTAAAGGTTCATTTATAAATTTAACCACGTCATATAAAAACATAAACAGTTGTTTGAGTTTATAGAACACATTTTGTGTTTGGACTTTCCCCCATATGCGTTTAAAGCAGTGAGCGCTGCGCATAGGACTGAGTGACAGAAAAAAAAAGGTAGGCTAGATTCTGCTTTCACTCACCCAAATAATGCTCTGTTTGCGCGATTTGATTAATATCATCGTATCCAAATACTTTATAAATAATATTTCAAACCTTCTCCGGTGTTAATTGTTTTTATAAAATATCGAAAATCTTTTTTTTTCAGACAGGTCTTTGTAAAATGAAAGTTATAGGCTATATATGTGGCTTTAAAACGGTTCGATTTATGTATTGTATATAGGGTACCTACATATAGCTAGCTTTTGTTTATTTTATATTGGTTTATTTATTTAATGTGATTTCATATTTATCCGACATTTGTAGTTCTTTAAATTATATTTCATTAAAGCTTAGGCTTTTTTATCAAGATATGACACTATATTGTTTAAAGTCTACGAAAGTGGCCACGTATTTTGTTAAGTTTTCCTTCTGTTGTATTTATATTGTGTATTATCACCAAAATAAATAAAGAAAAAAGCCGCTCGCGGCATAACAGAGCTGTGAAGGAGCGCTTTAGCCCGGTCTCACACACACATACAGGCATCTAAACGCGCACAAACAAACATTTTAAATTTGACAAAAACTCTCGAAAACCTTTACTGTCTGCTGTGTCTTTAATATGGTGTAAAGATTATTATGCGTTATTGAAACATAAAGGAGGACGCAGCAAAAAACGTCACTATAAATTAAAACTACTTTATTATTTTATGCAGCAGCCTTACATTTAAAATGGAAACATAAGGGTGATCATACGCAAAAAGACCCCAGACTATAAGGCTAGATGTTTTCTTTCCCTTATTTCTTTGGCGCATGTACTCATGTGCGATCAGAAAACTGCCCGCCTCTCCTTTCACTCCGCCCCGAAGCCCCAGCTGGCCCTCCTTGGCCCAAGGTATTCGGCGGGCCGAAAAAGGCCGGCCGCTGGCCCCAAGAAAGCCCCGCTTTGGCCCGATTAGGCCCCGGAAGTGACAGTGGAAACGCCACTGGCCTTGGCTCGCCCTGGCTCGCTCGCTTTAGGCGCGATAGTGGAAACGCGGCTAGTGTAGATTGTGTCAAAGCAGCTTCACAAAAATGGTCATAGTAACTGGAACAGTGTAGTTCAGTTTTTTAGTGTTTAAGTTCAGTTCAGTTTAGCTCAGTTCAGTGTGGTTTAAAACCATTACTGAGAGTTCAAATACTGAAGAGCAAATTCATAAATGCAGTGCCTATAGTGGACAGAGAATAAATCTGACGTTACTCTCTCGTCTGACTGCCGTTTTCAGTCATCAATCACACAATTTTTTGTCCTTTTTCTGAAGTCTTGATAACACCATCGTGGAGTTTTTCTTTTATTATTTTAGCAAGTAGAATTGTAAAATAATTATTTGCTGTACTCTCCCATTTACTGCACTCTAAGTTTACCACCTATAACAACTTCTGCTGCTGAGAAACCCGGAAATGTGATATAAAGTCAGATCATTTTTGATGTCCTGATATGAAAAAACTGCCAATTCACATTATGTACTAACTTTTTTTCTTCCCATGACTGTAAATGTAAGGTGGCTCGGTGGCTCAGTGGTTAGCACTGTCGCCTTACAGCAAGAAGCTTGAGTCCCGCCTGGGTCAGTTGGCATTTCTGTGTGGAGTTTGCATGTTCTCCCCGTGTAAGTGTATGTTTTCCCCACAGTCCAAACACATGCACTATAGGTGAATTGATGAACTAAACTGGCCGTAGTGTATGTGCATATGTGCTAATAAGAGTTTGTATGGGTGTTTCCCAGTACTGGGTTGCTGTCGGAAGGGCATCCGCTGCTTAAAAAAATATGCTGGAATAATTGGCGGTTCATTCCACAGTGGCGACCTCTGATAAAAAAAGGAAAGAAAATGAATAAATGAATGAATGTAAATGTGTTTGTCACTCACAGGAGTGTTAGCAGCTCCTCTCTCTGATGGTGGGATCATTTCAGGCGTCAGACTCTTCGGAGGCTCCACTCCTTTAACCCTCTCCTGAATCAAATGCATCGCCAGACAGAACTGCTCTTTGGTGAGTTTGCCGGTGCCCTTGGTGTCTGCCAGCGACCTACAGAGCGCAAGCACAAAAACAAAGAGAATGTGTTACATCCCATAAGCCAATTTCAGTTCGTTTACAGGGTTTCTCAAAGTCTATTTAAGAGCAGCTCATATGGTATTGTCCTAATATTAATAATTAACTATAATTATAAATATTGAGCTGGAATCTCCTACAACAACATACAGTTAAAGTCAGAATTATTAGCCCTCCTGTATACATTTCCCCCAAATTCTGTTTAACGGAGAAGATTTTAACGCATTTTTAAGCATAATAGTTTTTTTTTTTTATTATAATTTTTGCAGACAAAAAAAACAAAGAACAGACAGACAAACTCATTGTGAGACAATAATCTGTGGAAAATGTAAAATAAAGCAAGAAACAAGAGAAAATGGCGACATACAAAACACATATGACCTACAAAAAGACACAGCAATGGATGTAGAGAGAAAAAAAAAAACTTACAAATCTTCAGAAATTAAACGACACCCTTACGGCACATTCACACCGGGCTTCAGCGTCAACGCTTGACTGAAGGGGTTTCTAAAGTTGGCACTGAAGCGATCGTCAAAGCAGCGTCAGCCAATGAAATTCAGTCAGCAATAGGTTACTGTCTAGCTCAGGGGTGGGCAATCTCGGTCCTGGAGGGCCGGTGCCCTGCAGAGTTTAGCTTCAACTCTAATCAAACACACCTGCTTATAGATTTCCAGTGATCTTGAAGACACTGATTAGCATGTTCAGGTGTATTTGACAAGTGTTGGAGCTAAACTATGCAGGACACCGGCCCTCCAGGACCGAGTTTGCCCATTCCTGGTCTAGCTGGTGTATTTGCATACAGCGATCTGATTGGCTGACACTTCCGTCTTGAGAAGTTGAGCTAGAACCAACTTCTGCAGCGAGCAACGCCTCTGAAGCGGCGCCGATGGATCCACAATGCAGTTCGGCGACGCCTGGCGTCACCCATTCAAAGTGAATGGGAAGCGTTGACGCTGACGCCCCGTGTAAATGGGACATTAGTCTTTATGGTGTTTCAGAAAAAAAAAGACTGGATCCCACATTTTATCAAATTTCGCAGAGTTCCCAGAGGTGGTATATCTTATTCTTTCCAAATGTAAAGTGGAGGTGAGTCTGACAATCCAATCACAAAAAAGTGGTCTAACATTTTTTTTTTACCAAAAACGATAACTTTTTTAGCTATGATCACGCCATACTGAACAGGTAACCGTACATTTCGGTTGAGTCTCAAGAAACTCTGACCAGCCAAAAATTGCTATCAATTTTGCTATTGGGTCAGGAAGTAAAACCTAAACATAATTCATTTCTAATAACTGATTCTTTGCCATGATGACAGGACATAATATCTGACTGGATATTTTACAAGACACTAGTATTCAGCTTAAAGTGACACTTAAAGGCTTAACTAGTTTAACTAGGTAAGTTAGGGTCATTGTATAACAGTGGTTTGTTCTGTAGATAATCCAAAACAAATATAGCTTAAGAGGGCTAATAATATTGACCTTAAAATGGCTTTAAAACTATTAAAATCAGCTTTTATTCTAGCCAAAATAAAACAAATAATACTTCATATCATATCTTTTTAATGCAAGTACTTTCATGAAGCGTGTATGTATTTTTTATGACCCCTTTGGACACGGTGTCAGTGTCTCACCATATGTGTGCCAGGACGCTCTGCGGCAGCCGGGAGTTCATGAAAATGTCCTTCACTTCACCTCCTCCAACCATCCCATCGAAATCGGAGTCAGCCAGTTCAAAGATCTCCTCGTACTGCTCTCTGTCATCCGCCGGCACCACCCAGTGGTCAGACGACGCCTGCAAATACACACATACAGCTGAAGTCAGAATTATTAGCCCTCCTAAATTATTAGTCCCCCAATTTCTGTTTAACTGAGAGATTTTTTTCAATATTTCTAAACATAATAGTTTTTAAAACTCATTTCTAATAACTGATTTATTTGATCTTTGTCATGATGACAGCACATAATATTTGACTAGATATTTTTCAAGACAGCTTAAAGTGACATTTGAAGGCTTAACTAGGGTAATTAGGCAAGTTAAGGTAATTAGGCAAGTCCTTATATAACAATGATTTGTTCTGTAGACAACCAAAGACATTTTTGATTCTTGATTTATGATTCTTAAGCAATATTTGTTAAACACCATTTGGGAAATAACAACAAAAACCAGTCCAAGGCATTTAAAAAATGTGGAAAATGTAAAAAGCCTTTATTCACATGGCTAATCCTTCCAAAAAAAAAACTTCGCATTTAGGCAAGGAACTGCCTTCATCATTAATTGTTAAATGATTGTTTGATGATCAATTAAAGATGATAGTTGACCTTGTTTGTCATGTTATTTAAGGGTTGTTAAGATATTTAAATGAGTCATGTGACCGTAGCACTCAAAAGAATCTCTAGACACACCTGGGGCCTCATGTATCAACGCTGCGTACGCACAAAAACTTTGCGTACGTCAGGTTTCATGCTCAGAATCGCTCACGTTTGGATTTACTAACGATGAACTGAACGTGGGAATATGCGCAGCTCCACGCCAACTTCATGCCTGGCGTACGCACATTTTTTTGTGCGTGTCTGTTTTATTTTCATTGGCGACTCCTAGAGGCAGTTTGATTTGTTTGTGCCCAAATAGACACTCCCACACCATCCCACTTTAGTTCATCCGACACTCCCCCCTAAACAGAGCTGGACACGCCCACTTTTCTGACTTTTTCCAAAGTAGAGGCGTGAAAACACCCTGCTGAAACGAGGGGGTTTCATGGCCCTTTAAAAACTGCTCGTTTTGCTGCTTGATGTTGCAAACTGTTGCTTTCTTATTATATTATTCTACCTGGTCTGTATAGTCATGCAAACACTTGTTTGTAGAGCAAGTAGTTTGACCGTTTCAGGCGATTGTTCTAAAACAATCGCGAAAACAGGCACACTTCTGCATTTTAGAATAAGGTCAATAACAAACTGTGCAATAGTTATCTGAGTATAATTTTGTTTTGTAATGTAATGTAATGTGTATTTTCATAGCGCATTTATTGTGTATGGCCATACACCCAAAGCACTTCACAATCATGAGGGGGGTCTCTCCACACCACCACCAGTGTGCAGCATCCACTTGGATGATGCGACGGCAGCCACAGGACAACGGCGCCAGTGTGCTCACCACACACCAGCTACTGGTGGAATGGAGAGACAGTGATAGAGCCAATTCGGTGGAAGGGGATGATTGGGAGGCCATGATCGTAAGGGCCGATAGAGGGACTTTGGCCAGGACACTGGTTTTTAATTGGTTTATATTTCCTATAACTATATGTTTATATATTTATGAAATTATAAAAGCTTACTATGTTAGGTTTTATAGTGTTTGATGGTTTTTATGTTCTTAATCAAGTGTTAATCAGAGAGTTCAATCCCACCCAAACACCCCTATAATTTGCACTCTGCAATAAAGAACAGATGAGAATGCAGTTGGACCGGTATTAGTTCAGGATTTTCAGGTTTGCACAAGCATGTTTACCTGTGTTTGCGTTTGTGGTGGAGTCGGGGTGGAGCGATTGAAGGAATTTGATGGAGATAGATTTGTGCTGCTGCCCAGAGGACTCTTGGAAAGCGCCGGCGTGGGCCGTAGGTTCTCCTTGAGGAGGAATGGACTAGAGGGAAGAACAGGAACGGATCCCGGAAGAGCGCCTGCTATCTTCTTACGCTTGGAAGGAGGGATGAGAGATGTCGGGAGGCTGGATGGCACAGGCTCCTTCTCCCTGGCAGCGTAAACCAGGTGCATCGCCTGCAACAGGCAAACAATTCAATAAAATGAGCACTAGAAATAGAGTACTTAAAGAGATATTTATTTATCCTATTTATTTTGATGTCCATGGCAAACAAACCAGGTGCGAGTGGCAAATAAAATAAAATAAAAGCAAATAAAAGCAAAACAAAAAATAAAATAAACAAAATAAAAAAATAAATAAAATAAATAAAATTAAATTAAATTAAATAAAACAAAAAAAAAATAAATAAAATAAAACAAAACAAAATAACATAAAATAAAATAAAACAAAAAAAAATAAAACAAAACAAAATAAAATAACAAAATAAAATAACAAAAAATAAAATAAAACATAAAATAAAACAAAATAAAACAAAAAAATATATAAAATAAAATAAAATAAAATAAAATACAATAAAAAATGAGCGTACTGGAGCACTTAAAGGTATAGTTCACCTAAAACAAAATTAATTTAGCCATACTTTACATAATTTGCTTACGATAGCTGTTACATTTCTCTTTTAATTAGGCTGTTGCATAAAATAATAAAGTTTTCATTTCTAAGTGACATTCTTTGCTGCGTCCTCCTTCATGTTTTATCAACGGATAACAATCTGTACACCATATAACAGACACAGCAGCCAGTAACGTTTTTCAAGAGATTTTGTCAAGTTTAAAAGGTGTGTTTGCGCAGGATAATGGTGTCATAAAATACGATGACAGACATTCAAACCTTAATTTTAATATCTCAATAGAATAGAACATGACTTCTTACGGTCAGAATGACCAGTATGGTAATTCTAATAGTTACAGAATTCTAGTTCCACTGTTAGTAAGGCCTACTCTTGTGTCTGTGTTAACACAGAATGAAGCGAGAGCATCGATGCCCATTCTGGCCAATCACAGATGTTTCTCCTGAGCTCCATTCAGCTCATGCTACATCTGACATGACACTACATCTGACCGCACGTGGGGTCAAGTTGGCCGACTGCTCTGAAATATTCAGCATGCTAGATATTGGATTTTCCTCTGCAAGGTGTTAAGGACGCGTCAGCCAGCCTCTTTGATGCGTTCTTCAGAAGTTCACACATGAAGACTGCCGAGTGCTGAGCACCCCCAGATTTTTTAACAATCACAGCCCAATCTGTCGGCTTGCTTGTTGACTTCCAAATCGGGCTTGAAATCCTGTAGTGTGAACTAGGCTTGATGAAAGCAGATTCTGTTTGATGCATCGATTGACTCACCACTGAAAACTCATCTTTATCCAAGCTTCCATCTTTGTCAATGTCACTGAGATCCCAAATCTAAAAAGATAATAAAGAAAAAAATAATACAGTATATTCATTTTTTAAACGCCAACAACAACAACATCAAACAGGTTAAATATAAAGATTTTGTTGCATCTTTTATGTCCTGTATTGGTCTGAATTTTGGAAATAGTATCTATTAGTGCTCAAACTTTCTTATGTTTGTGTATGGAGCATATACACATTACCATTCAAACATGTTTGAGGTCAGTGTGTTTTTAAAATTTGAAGAACATTTACTTAGCAATAATAAATCACAACAAAATATATCAATTTTAAAATATAGTATTACAGTTTAAATTTAAATGTATTAATATATTAAATTTGCATATAAAAATGTTCTAAGATAAATAAATTAATATATCAAGAATATTATGGAGCTTATGTTAATGGAGCCATGAGGAGATGCTGATTTAAAGGGATAGTTCACCCAAAAATAAAATTTCGGACATAATTTACTTCATGAGTTTTTGTTGAACACAAAGTAATATATTTTGGAGAAAGCTAGAAACCAGTAACCATTGACTTCCACAGTATTTGTTGTTCCTACAATGGAAGCCAAAGGCTACAGTTTTGCAACTCATAAAAGGTCTGAAACCACTTGAGAGTGAGTATATAGCAGAGGTGGGACCAAGTCATTGTTTGGCAAGTCACAAGTAAGTCTCAATTCATTGCCCTCAAGTCCCGAGTCAAGTCCCGAGTCAAGACAGGCAAGTCCCGAGTCAAGTCCCGAGTCAAGTCCCGAGTCAAAGGCAACAAGTCTCAAGTCAAGTCCAAAGTCCTGCAGTTTGATTTTCGAGTCTTTTCGAGTCTTTTTAACAGAAAAATAAAATATATACAGATTAGGTATGGCTGTAAGATCTGTATTAATTAAACAAACCTTTTTTTTATGAAAGAACATCGCTCAGATATATAAAAATACAAATGCAATTTTCTGAAAAAGTACTGAACAGTGCTGCGTCTCGTCTCCACAGCATAATGCACAAGAAAGAGTTCCACCAAAAAAAGACTCCATTTTGCCTCACATCACACAGAAATTGCAGGTCTACTGCTGTCTAATTCATTAAGTTTAGTTGTGCTATATTATGTCTTCGGTGATCAACTTGTGATTAACCAAAATTACATAACCTCAATGTGGTAGCAGTAGACCAACTCCTGTATATGCTGCAAAGTTAAATTGAGTGAAATTGGAATATTGCCAATTGAATCTCGTGTGTGCTAAAGAGATGGAGTTGCAAATCCGTCTAGCAGCAATGTAAAATGGTAGCACATATTGTTAATGAAGTAGGCTACTTCATACAAACAATAACGTTGTTTTCTTCACATAACGTTGAAGAGCTTTGCTCTCTACCTTGTGTGATGCTCGTGCACGGATTTCCTCTGTTTGTGGACAAAACTGATTGCGAGTTCTCAAATATACGCTGCTCACGCGCAAATTTTCTCTCGCTCTCAAATATGCACTGCTCACACACAAATTATCTTGAGCGCTCTCAGAGATTATATGCAAACTCACAATTTGTGTCGTGTTCCCTCTTCCTTTCATGCTTTTTGATATGATTCATATTGCTGCACTGTTTAATAACAATAACCAAAATACTAAAATAGACTTACATATTAAATGTTTAATCTAATAAACCATAACATTTTTGGTTGTTTTATATGATGAGATATTTTCAGTTTCAAACACTTAAAGACAGAGAATAGACCAGTGGTGCCCCCCTGAAAATTTGCTTAGGGGTGGCCAGAAGAGGCCAGCTACGTCAGTGGCACCAATCAATCCACAATAATTTAGTGGCTGCTATTTATTTATTGAAATATTGCATTGTATTGCATTTATGTAAGTAGATTTAAATAAATAATGTCAACAGCAAAATCATATCGGGTTGGCCACAGGGGTGGCTAGAGTTTACACAGGGGTAACACCCCTTGTAAAGGGGTTTACACCACTATAAGGCACCCCTGGAGTAGATGTTGAATGTAAAGAATACATTTTATTTTAAAAGCATTTAAACAAAAACTAATGCAAGCAGAAATGTAACTGTGATAAAAATAAGGAAACACTTGATAAGGTATTATAGCCTACTGTACTATTCACTCTTCAAATAAATCTCACTATCAATCTCATTTTATCATGGCAGCTAAAATAAAGTAAACTAGTGTCTGCTGGCTTCCACTTTACTGATGAGATTGTGGAGGACATTTTCCATGTCATCCTCTTCATTTTGAGGAAAGCTGTTCCACAGGGCCCCTGAACACGTATATTGGCATGTACTGTGTTTTGAACAGTAGCCTACTACAGTAAAGAACTCCAATTGATCAGTTGTGGTAATACTATAGTTGCTATGGTAACACAAGTGTAATATAAACAAATTACCCAGTGCTGTATTATTTTACAATATAGGGTATTTTATACTACAAATCACTACACTTTACTGTAGTAAAACTACACTTTGTATTATTTTATCTGTTCACTATTGGTAATACTACTGTATTATGAAGCATTCATTAACAAGTCGTAAATAATACTAGCCTAAAACATAAGTATAATACAAGTATACAACAAGTATAATACTCAAAAACACTAGAATTTATTAAAGAATTTACCTTAACCTTTTAGTATTTTGTGTATTGTAAATAAAAATAGTAAAGCAAGAAAGAAACCATATCAACATTCTTGGAATAACCCTTTGCTAAGCCTCGCCCTCCTTAGTTACTGTTGCTACGCCTGTCAAGCTTTCATGCCTGGCACATCTATTACAGTGTGTATGCGCTGGTGTCAGACCTTCCCAAGGATTTAATTAGTCATTTTTGGCAAACAGGTGAGATATCTGAGAAAGCCAGACAAAAGAGGACTGCAGTATACATTACAGGGGTATATTCACAACATAATAGCAACTGATTAGAAAATAATTTTATCAAAATTGAAGCAAGGTTAGCCTAGCAACCTCATATGCTGAACATTCAACAGCATAGTTCATGCACAGCAGGAGAGGTGAAATTTTAAAATAATCTAATAACCTAAGAAACTGATGGATTTGTGCCGAATATTAGCATCATTGACCCATAACAGTGTACAGTACCTATTACTGTCAGCATGTTTGTGTGCTCTTTATCCAGTTTTTATTAAAATTTGCAGTTAAGTGGAAGAAAAAAAATTGAAATGCAAATCAAAGTATAAATAACAGAAGTGAACAAATAGATTTTTCCTACCAGCAAATATTAGTGTATGTATTTATATGCGTTACAATAGCGAGGGTTTAAACTAAGCAGTGCTCATAATATCGAGTGGAAAAAAAGAAAAAGACCGCTGGGAAACATAACCTGCTTTGTTTTTTGTTTTTTTGTTTTTTTTATGATAAACACAGTTTAGATCTGTTTAGGATAAGAGGAGTGTGAGTTATTGCCACCTATCACTGAATTTGAATATCGAAAACAAAACCAACTTAACTCCTTTACCGCCCCTCACACAGCTTGATCCACGCTGGCATTTCTCCTCTTGGGCTTTGGTTTTGAAAAGGGAAACAATCCCACCACCCAGTCCAAACTTTTAGGATAGCGGGTGTCAGATTTGCACAATCCAATTGCGCAACGATTTGGCTTGTTTCCCTCGCTCGAAAGCTTGACAGAGCCCCTGCCCGTAGCTACGATTGGTAAGCCGCGATTGGTGGGTGCCGGTTTTTGGGCGTGGCTTAGCGAAGGGTTTAAAAGAGTTTAACAGGAGGATCCCGTGAGAGCAAAAGCACTAAAGGTATGAGACGCCATCGTAAACAAAAGTCAAGCGAACGCAAAGAGACTGAATGCACGAGAGAGAGAGAGAGAGGTGTATGTTGTATGTGTGAGAGAGAGAGAGAGAGAGAGAGAATGAGTATTGGCACGCGAGTATTGGCTCGATCTCAAGTTCAAATTCAAATTCTCTCTGCGTTCGCTTGACTTTTGTCCACTCCGGCGCCTCATAGTAGTCACGTTGGATACTGTCGAATCAAAACAATCTACCGTGCTTTGATTGGATGTCATGCCGAAAGCGCGCATGCTCACACACACACGCGCGCATGCTGTCACACACACACGCGCGCATGCTGTCACACACACACACACACACATAAACGGGGAGAGAGAGAGAGCGGTCCATGTCAACATACTTTTTTTATCTTTGGGCTTTTCATGGGAAGCAGCAAGTCTTTACAAGTCAATAGGGGCAAGTCCTAGTCAAAGTCCGAGTCATTTATGTTCAAGTCCAAGTCGAGTTGCAAGTCTTTTTATATTGTCAAGTCGAGTCTAAAGTCATCAAATTCATGACTCGAGTCTGACTCGAGTCCAAGTCACATGACTCGAGTCCACACCTCTGGTATATAGTGAATAAATTTTTATTTTCAGGTGAATTATCCCTTTGAGAAACATTACTAATGATTATAAATGTTAAAAACAGTTTAGCTTTTTAGTATAAAATAGATTAGATTAGTTTATTGTTATTACACATTTAGAGTTCAGAATAACGAAATGCTGTCAGCATCTAATCAGAGTGCAAATATAATCAAAAAGTGCAGCAGGTAAATAATATTTATATTATATTTATTTAATATTACCTAGTATTACATACAGTTTAAGTCAAAATGATTCGCCCTCCTGTGATTTTCTTTTTCAAATATTTCCCAAATGATGTTTAACAAATTCAGGAATTTTTCACAGTATTCCCTATAATATTTGTTCTTCTGGAGAAAGTCTTATTAGTTTTATTTCGGCTAGAATAAAAGCTGTTTTTAATTTTTTTTTAAACCATTTTAGGGTCAAAATTATTAGCCCCCTTAAGCAATATTTGTTTTAGCTTGACTCCAGAAAAAAACACTGTTATATAATGACTTGTCTAATTACCCTAAATTTAGTTAAGCCTTTAAATGTCACTTTAAGCTGTCTTGAAAAACATCTAGTCAAATATTATTTACTGTCATCATGGCAAAGATAAAATAAACCAGTTATTAGAAATGAGTTATTAAAACTATTATGTTTAGAAATGTGTTTTATTTTGCATTAAACAGATATTGGGGGGGATGAGAGATATACAGGAGGGCTAATAAATCTGACCGTTTGTTACAATATACAGACAGAGGTAGCATTATGAATATGAGTAACCTGGGTTGATAACAAAGATTATACAGGCAAGACATGATATAATACAATCACTATGGACTGATTAAACTATTTAAATTAGACAATAGATGTATGCACACGATAGCAGAAAAAAACATTCACCTTTCCAAGCACATCCAGAGGCAGGTTTGAGTTCATGAGGACTAGTTTCACTTTATCACCTGACAGCAGCCCACCGATCGGAGACAGACTCTCAAATATCCCGTCATACTTTGCTTTATCTTCCGGCTAGTGAAGCAAAACACAATGAAAAGGAGATAATGAAGCATGGAGTTATTATTCAAAAGTACAGTAAGTAATTTTGGCCACTAGAGTGCAGGTTTTCACAACAAACAAAGGCATAGATTGATTATGAGTGTGGAATTATGAGAGTTGGAAATACTGATCATGTGGAGAATTAGCAGTGCTGTTCTATCAGACTAAACACAGCTTTTTAAAAATATTTCCTAAATGATGTTTAACCAACAGTGACACAGTGGCTCAGTGATTGGCACTGTTGTCTCACAGCAAGAAGGATGCTGGTTCGAGCCCCAGCTGGGCCAGCTGGCATTTCTGTGTAGAGTTTGCATGTTCTCCCCATGTTCGGGTGAGTACCCTCCGGGTGCTCCGGTTTCCTCCACAGTCCAAATAGGTGAATTGAATAAACTAAATAGGACATAGTGTATGAGTGTGTGTGTGTGTATGGGTGTGTATGGGTGTTTAACAGTACTCGGTTGTGACTGGAAAGGCATCCGCTGCGAAGAACATATGCTGGAATAGTTGGCGATTCATTCCGCTGTGGCGACCCCTGATAAATAAGAAACTAAGCCAAAGGAAACCGAATGAATGAATGATTGTTTATACCTTCACTGTCCAGCTGGAATCAGCAGAAGAGCCAGTTATATTCAGCGACGGACTGCCAGCATCTCTCTGGAAAGCGAGCAGAAACACATATTTACATATACTGCTTTACTGGATGTTTTTATCCAGACTGACTTTCAAATCAAATCAGCATGCAAATAAAAGAGATTAACATCAGCAACCGTTGATATTGACAGTGATTTGAGATTATAGAAAATCTGACATTTTTTGGCATATCTGATATTAAAAAAAATTCAGAGAAAAATATGTTATCTGAACAGCATGAATACTGAGATATGCAACTTAATAAAAAGTGACATTTTTTATTGCCGTTTTTCTCAGTGGCTTTGGTGCATTTCTCACAACACTATTTACATTTGCACAACAGGTAATGCATTTCTCAAAACCGTTAGTTATTTGTGCACATCCTAGTAGCAGTTTCTCATTCCCTCCAACAAATTGCAAATGCTTTTGGACATGCATCAACTGCTTTCCTACAACTCTCTGCTGTTTATAACATTATCATTTGTTTACGTCATGGCAGTCATAATTAACTAAACTTGTGAATGCTGAATAGTCACTCAATATAAAACTAATAGTTTCATTACTCGAGTCAACTTATCAAAATGTGTCAAGCAAATTTGATAAAAATCTTTGAATCTTTTTTTCCTGAAAATGTTTTCTAAATTAAACAATTTGATGAATGATTTACAGACCTGTGGTGTTGTAGGTTCAGTTGCTATATGTACTGCAATATAGTTTACAGTTGTGCAAAATGACCACATGACCACCCTTGGTACCCTTATGGCAGTCAAAAAGCAGGCCTGGTAAAGGTGACCAGTACCGACCCGTACCGTACCATACTGTACCACACAGTGAAAACGGGCCACAATATTACTTTTTATTGTATTTATTTATTATTATTTACTTTCTTACGTGTTGTTTGTTATTGTTAATTGTTGTGTAAATATTTGTTGGGCCAAATCTGTAAGTCATTGTGTTTGAATGACTAAAAAACAATAAAAAGTTCTAAAAGAAAAAATAAATTGCATTAAATCTGGTCATTTTAACCAAGGGTTTTATAACTATTTTGATCTACATTCCTTCTTATATTCTAAACTGCAATGTTGCAAATTCTTTGTTTATTCCTGTGGAAATATAAATTTCTATCATCTTATTCCAAATGAACAATAATCTACGTATAACTGAAAATTTATATTCTTTGGTTTTTAATTATATCATTTCATTAACATCCCAGCTAGGAGGGACATTTAATCTTTATCTCTCTGACTACAGGCTAAGCCAGTGATGCAAATGCTTTAAACGACTCTGTCTTTGTCTTCGGGTGTTGCTTTAAAGGGTCACGAAACACCAAAACACATGTTTTGAGCTGTTGACAGTCGTATATGTGTCCCACACTGCTAAAAACACTATTAGGACACCTATATTTCACTAAAAAGTGTAAATTGGTTGTTTTTGCGTTATTTCAAGCAAATTCGTACTTCCGGTTTGAAACGAATTTTTGAAGCTGCGTCACGGTCATGACATAATAGCGTTGTATTCCAGCGTGCAGACTGGGCGTCTGTGCCAGAGTGTGTCTTATTACGTCTTACAGTGTGATGCATTAATGCATGAGTAAGGCTTGGTTCAAACCAATCAGCGCGCTCTATTGTGCAACTTCATTAATATTCATTATTGTCACCGTGTTTACAGGACAGAGACGCCACGTTGTGTTGGCAAAACAAGCGTTAAGTGTTGCTTTTATAGTTTGCTGCAGTTAAGTTTCGTTTTCATTTTCTCTCTGTGAGAGCTCAGACTCACGTGTGGATTAACAGTGTACGCGACGCTCGACAACAATAACTTACGTGTCTAAGGAGGAACATTGTTTACCTGAGAGCTGTTCTCATCTGCAAACACTGAGATCCGGATTCGCTTGTAGTCTTCTCTTAATAAAGACGCGGCTCTAGTTGCTGGTGATTGTCCTGTCTCTAAAGATTTGGTAAGTGAGCGACCAGTGCTCTTTGTTTATTCAGTTTGTTCGTATCTAACAAACTATTGCACCGAGTGTAAACATGTTAGCACCACAACCACACTTTAACCTCGTGTAGGGTTTTACCGCATTTAGTGACCGGAATAACACACGCGGCTTTCTGACGCTACCTGCCGTGTGCATCTAAGTTTCTGGGAAATGCTGAGGGTTTTTTTTCTCTCATTCGCTGTGCGGTATCAAACATTGCATGAAAAATACACGCTTAGAGCAGTTCCTCCAATCAAATATCTTGTTTGTCGCGAGGGACATGAATGAATTCCCTGAATGAAAGAGCCAAACTGCAGTTAAAGTCCACCATTTAATGATTTGGCAAATAAATCGACTACAGATGTCCATGTAGGTTAAACACCATCACTTTCTACTGTGTGTGTGTGTGTGTGTGTGTGTGTGTGTGTGTGTGTGTGTGTGTGTGTGTGTGTGTGTGTGTGTGTGTGTGTGTGTGTGTGTGTGTGTGTGAATTTTGACTGAAACTCGCGCGTGCCCAAATAGACACTCCCACACCATCCCACTTTTCTTCCTCCGACACTCCCCCCTAAACAGAGCTGGACACGCCCACTTTTCTGACTTTTTCCAAAGTAGAGGTGTGAAAACACCCTGCTGAAATGAGGGGGTTTCATGGCCCTTTAACTTGTGTGGTCAGTAGCTGAGACGTTTTTTTAACACCTATGCCATGCTGACTCCAACTCTTAATTTGCATGCTTTGTTTAGCCATATTCCCTCATCCTAAGAACACAATATAGACATGACATCTTTGTCTTAATTCAGACTTGTGTGAGACTTGTGAGAGACTTGTGAAAGAACTTGCAGACTGCGGACCTCTAGTAGGCTCTTGCAGACACATGGACATCTTAAAGACGCTGTATGACTGCAGATTAACCAACACGTCTCAATAAAGGAATTCTGCTTGTTTCGAGTCTCCTGGACTGGGTTCTCTCTTGTTTTCACTCATTTATTTTTTTCCAACAATTCCCTTCAATATCTGTTAATTCCCATATTTTCCCATTAGTTCACATGGAAATTTGCAACCCTAGACCCAATACTCACAAATTTAGGCATGGGTGCGGAGATGTTCTGGCTTAAACTGTTCAGACTGACATCACTTCCTCCTTGAGCAGACGCCACCAGCCTCAGAGCAGTGAAGAAGCCCTTTATATAGAAAAAGAAATTGTATATGTAATTAAAAAAAGCTTCAAGTGCCGAGAAATAGTATTCTGTAAAACTATTTTACAGTGGGCTTGGTAAAAGGTCACAACAACATTGCTATTGTAATAACAGTACATTCTGCATAAATGCATGTAGTGACTTTAAACCAAGCCCTAATCCTACATGTTGTTAACCAGTATTACTAAGTTTTCAAATGTTTGACTGCACTTGAGCAAGGACACCATGTAAACAAGCAGTTCATATTTACTATCAACGAAGAAAGAGTCTTTATTTGTGTTCAATAATGCTTTTTAGTTCATCTAATGCTGCTCTTTCTATTGAGCATTACTATTTATATATTGAAATAAGTACAAGTGGACGTCTTTGACTGATTTTTGTTCCAAATTCCAGTTTTATGTTATCATTTTTTTCTAGTTTTAGTGGTTTAACACATTTTAATTAGCACAAATTTCAGGTAAGTAGATAGAAGAGGCTGAATTGCAATGTCAAGAATAATGCAATAGAATTAAAAAAGGATACAAAAAGACATATTTTATAGTTACATATAATAGTAATAATAATAATAATAATAAAAACAAATTAAATTTTTTTCTGTTTTCTGTAAGATATTTAAACAAGTCATTGAGATTATTTACCAAATATTCTATTATTTTTATATATTATTAACCTATTTATTATTAACATTAATAATAATAATACCAATAATAATAATCATAATTCCTTACATTTATGTAGTGCTTTTCTGGACAATCAAAGCGCTTTTACACATTAAAAGCAGAACAGTCCAAAAAGTTGTTTATTTTAAATAACATAATTTCTCATAAATTTATTTAAAAAATGGATTTTCACCATTAAAAGGCATTTATTATCAAAAACAGTTGTGATCAAACTAATGCAAACAGATAAGAAAGTCTTATTTGTTTTATTTTGGCTAGAATAAAAGCAGTTTTTAATATTTTTTAAAATTATTTTAAGGTCAATATTATTAGCCCCCTTAAGCAATATTTGTTTTGGATTTTCTACAGAACAAACCACTGTTATACAATGACTTGCCTAATTGACCCCAACTTGCCTAAATAACCTAGTAAAGCCTTTAAATGTCACTTTAGGCTGAATACTAGTATCTTGAAAAATATCTAGTCAAAAATTGTGTGCTGTCTTCATGACAAAGATAAAAGAAATCAGTTAACAGAAATGAGTTATTAAAACCATTATGATTAGAAAATGTCTTCTTTACGTAAAACATAAATTGGGGGGAAAATAAAAAAATATATATATATATATATAAATAAAATATACAGGGGGCAAATACTTCTGACTGTATTTAATTGTGAAAATTTTAACATAAAACAACTTTACTTACCTTTTTATCCAAGTAACCTTTTCTGTCTGGATCGGACAGATCCCAGATCTGTAAAACACAACAAAAACATTTAGACATTTTGCACAACAGTTTCAATGTTGTTTCTGTGTTTAGTGACTCGTATCTCTCACCTGACCCAGTGTGCTGTCTGAAAGCCCGGATTTCTTTAAGAACTGAGCAGCTTCTGCAGCTCCAACTCTCCCAGTGTTTGCTGGATCCACCTGCAGAAAAAAGGGTCACACTTTACAATAAGGTTGTATTAGTTAATGTTGTTTAATGCATTTATTTACATGAACAAACAATGAACAATACATTTATTACAGTAGTTGTTCATGAAAGTTAATGTTTACTCACGAGGCATTTACTAATGTTAACAAGCATGAATTTGGATATTAATAATGCATTAGTGAATGCTAAACTATTTTTAATAATTGCTGTGCAAGGATTGTTCTTAATTAGTTCATGTTAGTAAATATATTAACTATGAAACATTGTTAAGTGTGGCCAAAAAAACAACAACTGCATCATTTAAAACGGCAGAAACAAAATATAAACAACATATGATCGCTAACAGCCAATGTATCAACATTAAACTGATTATAATAGTGCACAGTGTATATAAACACATGATATCAGGGCTTTTCTGATTTCACTTCAAGTACATCTCTTTCAGGAAGGAAACATTTACTGCATTTACCTGTCTGTAGAGGCTCTCATATGCAGGGTTTCCACTTAACAGCTGCACAAAATAGAAATAAAAATGAATTAAATATATTATGAAATAATAATAATATAATAACTTTACATTTTACGTTTATTTTTCATTTAATTCATTGTGTTGTAATAAGTTCTGGCCATGTCATGTCAAAGACAGATTTCACAGAAATGGGACATTAAAGTATAAAACCAAACAAAACAAAGAATGTATTCATTAATAATAATAATAATATTATTAATAATAATAATAATAATAATAATAAGTATAAAGTAACTATTTGCAATACATTTCCATTTATAAATAACATTATTAAAACAAACGATGAAAAAAACATGTATTTCGCCTACCTAAAGAGTTTGTACTTAATGTGTTCATTCATTCATTCATTCATTTTCTTTTCGGCTTAGTCCCTTTATTAATCAGGGGTCACCACAGCGAAATAAACCGGTAACTTATCCAGCGTATGTTTTGTGCAGCGGATGCCCTTCCAGCCACAACCCAGTATTGGAAAACACCCATACAAGTTAATGTTTATTTATTTATTTACTTTTTATTAGGGCTGTGCAATTAATCGAAAATCCAGTTTCGATTTCGATTACGGCTCATAACGATTATGAAAAACCATTAATTAAGATAAACGATTATTCCATCATATACCGCCTCCTTTCCAGTTCCACGTGAAAGTGACTGAAAGATGTGCTGTAATGTAACTTCTGCATCATGGGATGCGCATCATTCATATTTTTAAAAGCGCGAAAGAGCACGCACTGTTGTGTGTGTGCATGCTGCGCTTAGCCTCGGACAGTTATTGTGTGTGTGTGTGTTTGTGTGTGTCTGTGAGCGCGGTCCGCGCTAGCCTCGGACAGCAGAGCACACGCACATCTAACGCCATCCTAATGCGAGCGCTTTAATGGTCACATACATGCACGGTGTTTAGTGATTATTCATATTAATCTTCATTTGTCTAATAAACAAACAAGTTGAGAATCAAAAGACACGAGAAAGAGAAACCATATCGGAGCCGCACTATTCTTATAAGTGACAGCGTGCGATATTCCTGCTGCTGTTTTTATTATTAATCAAACAAAAAAAGGACAAAATCCACTCGCTGCTCCTGACTGAAAGACTTTTTTCTTACAGTTAAGATGCTTAAAACACAGTTTAAACAGATTTAATAGCTCATTTCTAATAACTGATTTCTTTTATCTTTGCTATGATGACAGCACATTATATTTTATTAGATATTTTTCAAGATAATAGTATTCAGCTTAAAGTGACATTCAAAGGCTGAATTAGAGTAAATAGGCAAGTCATTATGTAACAGTAGTTTCTTCTGCAGACAATCAAACATATATATTGCTTAAGGGGGATAATAATATTGACCATAAAATGGGTTTAAAATATTTAAACCTGATTTTTTTCTAGCTGAAATAAAAAAAATAAGCCTTTCTTCAAAAGAAAAAATGTTATAGGAAATACTGTAAAAAATTGCTCTCTTAAACATAATTTAGGAAATATTTGTATAAAAAAATAAATTCACAGAAGGACGAATAATTTTGACTTCACGATTATTCAAAACGATTATCAGTTGATTACAATTATGACCAAAATAATCGTGATTATGAGTTTTCCCATAATCGAGCAGCCCTAATATATATATATAAACATAAAAAATAAAATATAAAATAAGAAAAACAGTAGACAATAAATAAAGATTACTATCATCATAAATCCTTTTCAGGAGATACATTTGTACATCAAATTACATTTTGCTACCTCAAATTACATTGGTGATAGGTTTGTTGACGTTTATTTATAGTGTCATTTTATTAAAACTTTCTGCTTATGACTATGACGATACTTTCTCTTTTATGACTGAACTAAATACATTTAATTTTCATTCATCAAAACTCTGTAATCTCAGGAGATCACACACATTATTCTCCTATTATATACAAATATAAAATGCACATTATTAAATTTTGTTTTTACAGTGATGGGAAGGGCAGGGGAAGCTTTTGGCATCGATGATGTCACATGATGAAAACACAGGTTTCTGTCCTTAATAACACTGTAAACACACGGACTGCTAACATAAAACATATAATCAACATAAGACTAATGTTTCTAAATGAAATTATGATAGGAGTCAAAGAAAAAACAATGATCAGTTTTGTTATTGTTGCTTGAACAGCTGTCACGACATGGCTTTGTCCCTTATTAATCAGGGGTCACCACAGCGGAATGAACTGTCTACTTATCCGGCATATGTTTTATGCAGAGGATGCCCTTTGAGCTCCAACCCAGCACTGGGAAACACCCATACTTGTTAACGTTTATTTACTTTTTATTTATGATTTTACGATTTTTTTTTTACAGAACAACCCCTTAACAACAACTTAACACACTAGAGATGAGGGAATGAAACATATTAATGTAAAAAGAAAAAAGAAAAATAGTAGAAAATAAATAAATAAAGATTACTGCCATCATAAACCCTTTTCAGGAGATACATTTGTACATCAAATTACATTTTTTTTTACCTTAAATGCATTTGTGATAGGAAGGGCCACATGGAATCTGCGCAAGCAGAAATCCACAGATTTTTTGCCACTTATGCAGTCTATTTATTTTCTTGTTTAAATGTGTGTAAATTTATTTTTATTCCATTGTTAAGTAAATTTCTGTAATATTATTGTCTAATATAAAAATGTTCAAATGATTTATTTAGAACACAGTTTGTAACGTTAAATTTTCTGTTTTTTAGTAGATAAGTTATATGAGAGATTTTCTTTGTTTAACAATTAAGTGGATCTAAGTGGATTTGCATTACATACAAGTTAAAAACATATTCTATTTTATTTCATTTCATTTATTTTTTAGTTACTACACTCCCAAAATCATTCCGCATTTACTGCAGATTTTTTACAAAAATTATGCGCACAAATAGCAAAAAATGTCTGCAGATTCTGTCTGGCCCAAGTGATAGGTTTGTTGACATTTATTTATGGTGTCATTTTATTAAAACCTTCTGCTTATGACTATGACGATATTTTCTCTTTTATGACTGAATTAAATTAATGCATTTAATTTTCAATCATCAAAACTATGAAATCTAAGGAGATCACACACATTATTCTCCCAATATATATAAGCAATTTCAAGCAAACGTTAACCTTGCCATAAAAAAAAAATCAAAAAATATGGAATCCGTCTACGCTTTTTGTGTAGGCTTTTGTGTAGGCTTGTATTTTACAATACTTTAGAAGTACTCAAAAATGTCTCTGTCAATGTTTTCAAACAATTATATTTGATTTAAAAAGCCACACAAGTGGCAATTTCACATCTGTCACATCCATAACAGAGAGATTTCACATCCATAACAACACTTTTTATTCATAAACAAAAAATGTCAAATAAAATAAAGTCAATAATGTTTGATTTATAGAGAGACATACTTTATCTTTTTGATTAGCATTATTTCTTTTGGGTTGTGCTGTCTACAAAGTATATTGTTGTATACTGCAAACTCGCACACTTTTTTGGTCACATCCATAAGGCATGTTTATTTTCCTTATTTAAAGTACAAAACAGGTTTACAGATTGATAGTTTTCTGGTCCCTTAACTCTGTGGCTAGTTGAGGAAGATATAAACAGAAGTTTAATTATAATGTTAACATCTACTTTCTATGTGAATTTATGTTTTGAAATTTTACTGTAAATGTCACATCCATAATGCTGGAATTGCTCATATATATATGATGGGAAGGGCAGGGGCTGCTTTTGGCATCGATGACGTCACATGATGAAAACACAGGTTTCGTTCCTTAATAACACTGTAAACACACGGAGTGCTAACATAAAACATATAATCAACATAAGACTAATGTTTCTACATGAAATTATGATAGGAGTCAGAGAAAAAACAATGATCAGTTTTGTTATGATGTTTGAACAGCTGTCACGACATAAAGCGAGCCAAAAAGTTGCAAAACAGCGACTTTAACAGCACAATATGCTCAGTAATCGATTACTGGGAGTTATGAAAACCTATAAAAAGCCCCATCTAATAAATAAATGCGAAATATTAGCTAACAACCGTCGATAACAGCGCGCGTTTCACAGGAGGACCAAATACCCGTGTGTTTACACTTAAACCAGACGTAACAAGGTTTCCTATCACAACACAACATATATTATATAATTACTCTTAATATTTGTTGGATAGTATCATTTAAACAAACTTTTAAAGTCATTACCTGACTGAGTGGCGTGAGCGCCGCCATATTTCCTGATTCACGAGGACGCGCACAGGAGGGTCTCGTGAACGCGTACAGCCAATGTCAAATCGAGAAAGGTTGAGTTACTTGTTTATTAAAGATTAACTCGTTAATCTCGTTGATATTAATTTAGGATAAATTTACTAAGTTAAATTATTATGAAACATACGCAAACGTCGCACTTTGACAAATTTGACACAATTGTTATTAATGTAAAATACTAATCATGTAAAAGCAAGAAAAACAATAATTATATGTTTTAGTCACATTTTAAACCATAAGTTGTGTAATAATAAATATGTAAATAATGAAACAATTTGCAGTTGTTCACGCATTAGCCTAAATGCTAAGTTTAGTAGCTAAGCGTAAATTCATTTTAGGCTACAGTACGTGTATCAGAAGTGCTGCTAATTCCTTACAAAATAATTTAGTTTCTGTCTTAAGAAATCCGTAATAAACACGTCCAAACAGTTTACTTCACAACAATCTGCTGTAAAATGTCTCCATCTGGTGAATCAGTTTTGGAAACGCCATATCTGGGGAAACCAATGTGAAATGTCTGCCATTATAGTAAACACGAATTATATAATTGTATCAGCTTATCTTATTTGCAGTTCAAATTCTTATATTAGTTTGTCTGTAAAATAATTACAATCAACAATTATGCAGATATAAGCACTTGCTCACCTAAAGAAATCCATCAGAACTTAACAAACCGCAACTTTCATGTTGCTAGCACAAACCATATTGACTATCTACTACATATCATGTGTCAGTATTAAGCTACTTATGAAAATTAAGTTTATCTTAAGTTTATTTTAAGTAAGAAAAGTTCAAGCCTTCAATCAATACAACTGAATAGGCTCACTTTTTTGTGTACATTTTCAGGACTCTTATAGTGCAAGCTAGTACTCTAATCGTTTACTGTTATAGTATATTTGTGCTTTTTTTGTACAGCTTTCTTAGTTTTTTTTCCTATGCAGTTATTTTTATTTATTATTTTTGCACCTTATGTTTATTATTGTGCATTTAGGTATACCTTTTATTATTTGAAGTATACTCCTGTGAACACAACTAAAGAAGATCAGGTTCCACATGTTCAAAAAAGACTCAAAAAGAATACACGTTTAAATCTAGTGTACTTATGTGCGATATTAAATATGTCAGAAGCACATAGAAGAAAACATGTAGTAAACTATACAGACCCGTAACCAGCTTGGTGAAAGAGGTGGTTCTTTTTTTTCTTTTTTTTTGGACTTTTTGCAGTTATAAACCTCACTTTCCATTTAACTATGAGATTTCAATACTGCACTTTAGTGATTTTTTTTGCTGGATTAGCTAGTCAGATGTCATCATAACCACACTTTTTGATCTACTAAAAATATTTCCTAAAAAATTGAAGTACGGATAAATTAAAACAAGACTAATTTTTAAAATACAAATCTATTACATCATATATTAGGAAAACTAGCAATCTGGTAAAGTTTTAAAGTAAAAAAAAAAACTGTAGCCTACTGTCATTTATTAGACAAAAAACAAACTGGCCAGCACATTCAACTGTTCTCAGTCACAATTTGGCTATTTCAATAAAAAAATGAAAACATAATAATAATAATAATAATAATAATAATAATAATAATAATAATAAGGTGACGCAGTGGCGCAGTAGGTAGTGCTGTCGCCTCACAGAAGTGCAAAAAAGGTGGAGCTCAAGCTTAAGCTCCCCCTCTCTGGAGCTCACCTCTCCTCAAATGGCTCTGCAGCGAGCACCACTTGGGGCCCAGTTGGCGTTTCTGTGTGGAGTTTGCATGTTCTCCCTGTGTTGGCGTGGGTTTCCCCCCACAGTCCAAAGACATGGGGTACAAGTAAATTGGGAAAACTAAATTGCCTGTAGTGTATGAGTGTCTGTGTGTGTGGATGTTTTCTAGAGATGGGTTGCGGCTGGAAGGGCATCCGCTGCATAAAAACGTGCTGGATAAATTGGTGGTTTATTCCGCTGTGGCGACCCCGGATTAATAAAGGGACTAAGCCGACAAGAAAATTCATTTTTATTCATTATCTTGTCGGCTTAGTCCCTTTATTAATCCGGGGTCGCCACAGCGGAATGAACCGCCAACTTATCCAGCAAGTTTTTATGCAGCGGATGCCCTTCCAGCCGCAACCCATCTCGGGGAAATATCCACACAAACACACAACAGACAATTTAGCCTACCCAATTCACCTGTACCGCATGTCTTTGGACTGCTCTTCCACTGGGATCGATGACAAGACATTAGTCAGGTAGTGTACATATTTACTCAGATACTTGTGAATAAACTATCCAAACTTCTGGATGTGAATAAAATATCCACAATTCTAGATTAATTATGAGTGACCCAAATAAGTGGGAAGTGTGGGAGATCAAATATCATCTTAACTTATTTCCTTATAGGACCCCAAACTCACAAAATAACACAACTGCATGTACAATAAAGTTATTTATTAAAACTTTGGCATTAATTACAAGTCTCGGCATGTAAAAAGGTGGTCGAACATCACAAAACAAGATTTTGCAATTTGACAAGAAATCCAATTTGAACATCGGGGACTTCACAGTGTGTAGACAACTAGTTGATTTTAACGCAAATATAACCACATCCCCTACTGCAGCTCGTTTATTTTCAAGTAACTACAATATGGACGTCGCAAACGTTACCGCCACTGAAAATGTGTACGGTAAAACCAAAAAGACATTGCCGTTATAATAAATAAAGCTGGAAAATAAAAGGAATTGTACTGAATATCTCATTTAGGACATTAAGAACAACCACAGCACATAACTTGTGGCAACAGAACACAAACTAAAAAGCAAACGTAAATCATCAGTGCCAAAGGAGCATCGCGTCACTGCAAGTTTTGCACTACAGTACAAACATTAACCGGTCCTCATTTACAAAACACAAATGTCAATTGTATGCTTTTCTAGAATCTCATTCCTCAACAGTTCACACACAAACGACTCCATTCTGTTTCGGTTTCAGAAATGAGGTCAATAGTTTGGAGCCCAGCCTGTAACCTGATTAATCTCTTATCAAAAACAACAATAACATGGTGAAAATCTCATCTTCTATTCCTCATGGCAATATTAAGAATCAACTATTTAAGCTGTGCAACATCCTGGTAACCTTATGTAGTACACCCCAGGCCTGTAACATTAAGCTGGATTAGCCACTTAAGTTTCAGTTTAGTTTGCACCAATCAGGTAAGTTTCAGTTCGCACAAGAAAATGAATATGTACTCACCCTCATTTGGTTTCAAAACTTTATGAATTTCTTTTGCATGCTGAACACAAAAGAATATATTTTGAAGAATGTTGGAAACCGGTAACCATTGACTTCCCTAGTATTTGTTCTTCTACAATGGAAGTCAATGGTTACCGGTTTTCAGCTTTCCTCAAGATTTCTTCTTGTGTGAAAGAAACTCAAAGGTTTGAAACATGTGAAGAGCGAGTGAATGATGACAGAATATTGTAGGTGAACTATCCCTTTAAGGCAGCTCGACTTCAATTACTCATTGTAAAGCATCCACACAATTCCTTCATGTTGTCCCAACACAAATCGATTAAGTTAACTTTATCGTTTGGTAACACTTTATTTTGATGGTCCATTTGAGCATTTGTAGACTGTCTGCTTGATATCTGCTGCTAAACAGACATTTAACTGACTGTAAGACACTTTGTAAGTCCATGTTAACTAACACTGACCGTTTACTTATAATCTAATGAGAATTAGTTGCCATGTAGATGCAATGTAACTTAAATTCAACAAGCGAACCATCAAAATAAAGTGACCAATCATTTTTATAAATTTAAGTTGAATGAACATAAAACAATTAAGTTGGCCAAAAAAAAAAAAAAAAAGTTAAAAACTGTGTTGGTTCGACTCGTCATAAATAAGTAGTTTGAACAAACAGGTAAAGTCATTATGTGCCATGGTATTATGTAGAAGCTGAGCTACAAAATGCAGAATTGGTGCAAACTAAACTAAAACATAACTGCCTATAAAGCTAATCCGGCTTCCTGATACAGACTGTTAATCTAACTTAATCCAATTCCTTCAAACTAACAGAAACAACAATTTTGCATACACAAAAGGCACAATAAACTGATCATAGACCAGTTCTTTAAAGGTGTTTCACATGTCGGACCCCGGTACCATAAAGAAACACTCAAAAACAAACAAACAAATAAAAGATGATATTTAAAGGGACAATTCACATTAAAAAAGAACATTTACCAATTCAAATGATTCTAAACTTATTTTTTTTGTTCTATAAAAACACAAAAAAAAGACACTTCAAAGAATGCTCAAAGAATTAACATCCATAGGAGGAGCAAAAAAAATGCAATGCAAGTCAATGTTTGTTTTTACCAGCATTCTTCAGAATATCTTCCTTTGTGTTCAACAGAAGAAAGAAACTCGAACAGGTTTGAAACAAGCGAAGGACTTCATTTTTTTTTTTTTGGCTGAACGGTCTCTTTAACTGGCTATTTAGGGGTCAAATGTCACTAACTATGTAATGCATGAGCTGAAAACTACCAAACAAACAAACAAACAAACAAACAAAAACAAGGTATTTAAGGGGACAGTTCACCCAAAATCACCACTCACTCAAGTGGTTCTAAACTTTGAGTTTCTTTACTCGGTTGAACACAAAGGAAAATAGTTTAAAGAATGCTGGTTTCTGGGACCCATTGACTTCCATAGTTTTGCTACTAATTCATATTACCAATCATAATAAAATACAGTATTCTTCAGCATATCTTATTGTGTGTTCAACAGAAGAAAGAAACTCAAACCGGTTTGGAACAAGTCATTGATGAATAAATGAAAGAGAGAATTAAATTTTTTAGGTTAACTGTCTTTTTAACTGGCCATTTAGGGGTCAAAGATCACTAATTAAATGCATGGGCTGAGATCTTCTAAATAAACAAACAAAATAAGGTATTTAGGGGGACAGTTCACCCAAAAATCTAAACGTTTAAGAGTTTCTGTCTTCAGTTGAACACAAAGGAAGATATTTTGTAGAATGCTGGTTGCTGGGACCCATTGACTTCCATAGTAGCATAAAAAAAATACTATGCTACTAATTACAATAAAATATAACACAGAATATCTTATTTTGTGTTCAACAGAGGAAAGAAACGTTGGTTTGGAACAAATGGAGGATGAATAAATAATGACAAGTTTCAGTTTTTGGGTGAACCGTCTCTTTAAATGGCTATTTAGGGGTCAAAGCTCACTGATTGAACGCGTGGTCTGAGAACCTCCATTGGTTCCCATTCAGTCTGAATGTGTTGTTTTGAATGAATGCACTGCAGTCGCGTCCCTGGTATAATGTGGAATATGGACAAAAATGGATTTCTGCTTTACAGTTCGTCTTTCTGAAGCACATCCTCGTCTCCTTCGTCCTCCTGAGGCTCTTCAGTCTCGTCTTCTTCCTCTTCCTCCTCTCCTTCGTCTTCCTCTTCCTCATCTGCTGCTTCGGTGTTCTGCTCCTTGTTCTTTTCCTCTTCCTCTTTGCGTTTCTTCTCTTCCTGTTCCTCCTTCATTTTCTTCTCGGGGCCCTGTTGCAGGACAGACAATTAAAAATGTGTTTATTGCTTATATAAAACTGCATGCAAACTACACTTAATTTACATGGAAAGTGGTGCAGCTCTTTAGATCTGAAGAAGAGTGTTTTTTTTCTTCTAAATATTCATGCTTTTTGTTTAGTTTTTTTTGTTAATTTACTAGATGCAAACTTATTTATCCATTTAAGATTTAATGCCATGGATATCAGTTTAATTTCATCATGCTAGCCAATTTATTTCCATAAATATTTGCAATAATGCAGTTATTTTGTCTATTCTAGCCAGAATATAAAACTGACATATTGGGAAACAAATGTAATAATAATAATAATAATAATGATGATAATAATAATAATAATAAACAAAAACAACAACCCAAATGATTCAAAGTATAATAATACTTCCAATAATACTTCTAATAATAATAATAATAATAAATAATGATGATAATAATAATAATAATAAATAATAATAATAACAACAACAACAACAACAACAACAACAACAACAACAACAACAAAAGTACTTATAATATTATTATTATTATACATCTAAACATAATAACAACAACAACAACAACAACAACTATAATAATACTTAAAATAACAATAATACTTTTAATAATAATAAAAAATAAAAATAATAACAACATCACTTCTAATAACAATAATAATAAAATTTCTAACAACAACAATAATAATAATGCTTATGATAATAATGATAATAATATTAACAATATTAATAATAATAATAATAATAATAATAATAATAAACACCACCAATACTTAAAAAAATAATAATAATATAACAACAATAATAATACTTATGGTAATAATAATAATAATAATAATAACCACTTCTAATAATAATAATAATAATAATAATAATAATATAATAACAACAACAATAATAATACTTATGATAATAAGAATAATAATAGCAATAATAATAATTAGTAATAATAATAACCCCTTCTAATAATAATAATAATAATAATAATATAATAACAACAACAATAATACTTGATAATAATAATAATAATAATAGCAACAACAATAATAATAATAATATAATAACAACAACAATAATACTTATGATAATAATAATAATAGCAATAATAATAATAATAATAATAATAATAATTAGTAATAATAATAACCACTTCTAATAATAATATAATAACAACAACAACAACAACAACAACAATAATAGTTATGATAATAATAATAGGAATAATAATAATAATAATAATAATAATAACCACTTCTAATAATAATAATAATAATAATAATAAATAATATTTAAAATAATAATAATAATAATAATATTAATCTAATATTAATCCAGGAAAAAAATCTTTTTTAAAAACATTCATTTCTAGATGCAAACTACATTCGACACCTTTCTTTTTCAACAACCTTGTTGTTTTTTTTAGGTTTACAAATCTTCATGCTTGAGCTTAATGCTTTTACTAATAGCTACTACTTGACAATGTTAAGCTTTATACCATGGTTGGTGTGTTTGTGCATGCATCTCGTACCTTTGTAGCGCCCCACGTTTCATTTCCAAATTCCTCAGCTTCTTTCACATCATCTGAGATGAAGAAGTTGTCAAAAATGGTGCCAGACTTCACCTAGAGAGAAAAAAAAACAAACAAAAATTAAACATTGAAAGGGTGCCTTGTATACTTGTGCCCTTTCTGGATTGTTAAATACACAAGGTTCATGCGTGTCTGTTCATAGCTATATTTAGTTCATGTTATATATAAAAATGAAAAAAAAACAAAACAAAGACAATAAAAAAATATGCATTTGACAATATTTAATACAATTCTATATTTATTTAAAAGCTATAAGTGGCTAAATTACTACTTTAATAAATGCATCTGTTTAATAACTATGTTTTGTTCAAATGCACTCAAATATATGACCTACAATCGAGAAATGGATAAAAAAAAAATCATCATTTTTAAAATAGGGTGTACTTGTTTTTGCGGAGAACTGTAAATGTAAGCATTCTTACCTGCCAGAGATCCAGCCCAAGGACTCCAATATTGTCGAATTTGTAGATCTGGTCATCAGGAACGTGTTCTGGGTTATCGATTTCAGGATGCACCCAGGCGCCCTTGTAGTTCGGGTTGTCAATCTGTTTGGGTTTCCACTCACCCTGCGCCATAACAGAACAATAATACAATCACAGTCTGAAATCAATGAGCACAAATAATTTACTTTTACTTTTTAGTAGCGTGTGAATAGCATGTGAATCTGTACCTTGTACTCGGGGTTAGGGATCATGGCAGGCTCCCACTCTCCATCCATGTCCTCATCCCAGTCTTCTGGCTTCTTAGCATCAGGATCGGGGATATTCTCGGGCTTATCCCAGTCCTGATAAATGTCAGAAAGCAGGATTTATAAAACTGACCTTCTCTGCCATTTAAGTCTATAATATTATTATTTGTTTTAACCATTTTCACTGATTGTCAATCATTAAGCAAAAAAATAAATAAATAAATGTAAAAGTTTTGCAAAAAGTATAGGTTTATTTGAAATATGTAGTTCAGTAATATGACAAGCAAGCAAAAAGTACTGTATTTGACAGTAAAAGTTAGTTAAAACGAGACGTTAATGCTGGTGAATTACACTTTAGACAGTTTAGTCTGCTTCTTTAGATTCACCATTAAAATAATTTAAGGTCCGACTCTTATCTAAACATGCAGCTCAACTCCTTGTTCAAGCTCTTGTTCTCTCCAGACTGGATAACTGCAACTCTCTACTAGCCGGGCTTCAGCTAACTCTATCAAACCTCTTCAGCTGCTTCAGAACGCAGCAGCACGAGTGGTCTTTAATGAACCTAAAAGAACACATGTTACTTCACTACTCATCCGTTTGCACTGGCTGCCAGTTGCTGCTCGCATCAAATTCGAAGCTCTGATGTTTGCTTACAAAGCAACCTCTGGCTTTGCTCCTTATCTGCTCTCACTTCTGCAGATTTGTAGGCCCTCCAGAAACTTGCGTTCTGTGAATGAACGTCGCCTCGTGGTTCCATCCCAAAGAGGGAAGAAATCACTTTCCCAAACGCTCACGCTCAATCTGCCCAGTTGGTGGAATGAACTCTCTAACTGCATCAGAACGGCAGAGTCACTCACTGTCTTCAAGAAACGAATTAAAACTCAACTATTTAGTCTCCACTTCACTTCCTAATCTGCAATTGCCTCTCTGACCCCTCCACTAACTACATTAATAAAAAAAATTATAATAAATAAAAAATAAAAAAAATATTACTTATGTTTTGCTTCTTACACTTTCTTTGCATACCTGAAACTTGCCTTTAGCACTTATTCATTGTTGCTCTTATAGTTGTGTAAATTGCTTCCTTGTCCTCATTTGTAAGTCGCTTTGGATAAAAGCGTCTGCTAAATGACTAAATGTAAATGTAAAGCTGGAACAAAACAGAGCACTG
The DNA here is from genome assembly GCF_049306965.1 of Danio rerio. Taxonomy (NCBI): domain Eukaryota; kingdom Metazoa; phylum Chordata; class Actinopteri; order Cypriniformes; family Danionidae; genus Danio; species Danio rerio. The sequence goes on from NC_133177.1 coordinate 59,124,672, forward strand.
TGTTGTCTCATTCTTTAATTAATCTGTTTTTAAATTAATAATTTTAGTCGTGGTTTAATTAACCATTCACAAATTCACCTGCTTTATTTCTGAACGAATCTACCTTTAACAATTCATTTGAATGAAAGATTCAGCGAGTCACTCATTACGGCTTGGACTTGTCGCCATTATAACATGGATTTGTTTAATTCCTGAACTAATCTGCTTATGAATGAGTCATTGAATCAGTGATCCATTCATAAAGAATCACCTGCTTAATTTCTGAATAAATCAGCCTTTTTTAACAGATCCTTTGAATGAAAGATTCAGCGAGTCACTAATCAAGACATGGACTTGTTTAATTCCTCAGCTAATCTGCTTTTTGATTCGATGATCCATTTATAAAGAGTCACTTGCTTCATTTCTGAATAAATCAGCCTTTTTAGCAAATAATTTAAATGAAAGATTCAGTGAGTCACTCATCATGACATGGACTCGTTTAATTCCTGAGCTAATCTGCTTTTTGACTCAATGCTCCATTCATAAAGAATCACCTACTTAATTCTGAATGAATCTGCCTTTTATGACAAATTATTTGAATGAAAGATTCAGCGAGTCACTTATTACAACATGGACTTGTTGCCATGATATGGATTGGTTTAATTCCTGAACTAATCAGCTTTTGACTTAATCATTTGAGTCATTAATTCAATGATCCATTCATAAAGAATCACCTGTTTCATTTAAGTATGAATCAGCCTTTTTAACAAACCATTTGAATAAAAGATTCAGGAAGTCACTCACACCAATGTCCATTAATTTCTAAACTAATCTGCTTGTAAATTAATCATTTGAGTCACTGATTCAATGATCCATTCATAAAGAATCACCTGCTTCGTTTCTGAATGAATCAGCCTTTTGTAACAAATCATTTGAATGAGTTTCAGTAAGTCACTAATCATGACATGTCCACTAATTCCTAAATTAATCTGCTTTTTAAATGAGTCATTTGAGTCACTGATTTTATGATCCATTCATAAAGAGTCACTTGTTTCATTTCTGAATGAATCAGCCGTTTTAACAAATAATTTAAATGAAAGATTCAGTGAGTCACTCATCATGACATGGACTCGTTTAATTCCTTAGCTAATCTGCATTTTGATTCAATGCTCCATTCATAAAGAATCACCTACTTAATTTCTGAATGAATCTGCCTTTTATGACAAATTATTTGAATAAAAGATTCAGCGAGTCACTTATTACGACATGGACTTGTCGCCATGATTTGGATTTGTTCCTGTACTAATCAGCTTTTGACTTAACCATCTGAGTCATTGATTCAATGATCCATTCATAAAGAGTCACCTGCTTCATTTAAGAATGAATCTGCCTTTTATAACAAATCATTTGAATGAAGGATTCAGTGAGTCACGCATCATGACATGTCCATTAATTCCTGAACTAATCTGCTTTTCAGTCATTTGAGTGATTGATTCAATGATCCATTCATAAAGAATCACCTGCTCCATTTCTTAAAGATTCAGCTACTTGGAATAAATCATTTAAATAAAGGTTTCAGTGAATCACTCTTTTTAGCAAGGACTGGTCACCATTACAACATAGACTGGTTTCATTCTTAAACGAATCTGATTTTGACATATGCTACCAGCACCATGCTACCATACCCCTACTGAACACAATACACTTCATTAGTGAAAAGACACCAGATCATTAAATGAAATCGAACCTCAGGTTTGGTGTCAGTCTCGTCATCAATCTTGGCCCGGTCGTCCCAGTCCTCGGGTTTTTTAGCTTCGGGGTCCTTGATCTTCTTCGGGGGCAAGAAATCCCAGTCCTCCTCCAGAGAGCCGGACTCCACCTTCTCATTATCAATCTTAACCTCATATGTCTGATCCGGATTCAAGATCAATGTGTACAGGTGAGTCAGTTCATCATCCTGGAGGAAAAAAAAAGAAAGATAAAGTTCAGTTAGACAACAAGCTTTAAAAGTGATCTCAAATGTCAATCATTGTTTATATTCAATTAAAGACGGAATTATTAGCCCACCTGTATTATTTTATGTTTAATGGAAAGATTTATTGGAGTGTTTTAAAGCCGCAAAGACCAGTCGATTCATCAGCGGATCTCTCTTATGTCAGCTTATAAACAGACCAGCTGATCTTCACGGCTTTAAAACACTTCAGTTTTTCTGCATCTGTATTTACACTTGGTAACAGTGGCGAGTTCGGTAAACTGATGACCTTCACGACCAATCACAGTGATTTCTGTTGAGCACTTGAACACAATGGCAAATCAGCACTGATTAAGAACGCGCTCAACAGCGCTCAAATGTTAGCGGGAAATGGACGTTTTTAAAATGTTAGTATCGATTGGTACCAAATTCCGTAATCGTGACAACACTACAATCAATCAGATTGTAAATGTACATGTGTCAAATTTGGTGTATTAAATTGAAGATTTTGCAAAAAAAAAAAAAAAAGATTTCATTAAACCTGGAAAATGAAAGTAATGTCAAAATGAAACAAGAACTGACCTTGCATTTGATATCTTTCTTGATGAGGTGGTTCTGTCCCTTATAGTTAAAAATGACGTGAACCTTTTTAGTGCTGTAGCCACAGATATCAGGCCCTGTTGAGAATATATAAAAACACAAAACATAATAAAATAACAGAAAAAGACACGCAGTAAGTAAAATAATTTTTTTTTTTTAAAAAGCTCCTCTCTATTAGAGACAGGTCAGGACAGCAGGCAGCCCAGCCAAATCACTACTTTCTTTTGAATTTCCGTTTTCCATACTGTCCCAACTTTTTCTGATTTGGGGTTTTAAGGAAAAATTTTTTTTAAAAAATGTCATTTTGGTTTTTCATATTTAATATCTCAAAGCACCACGTTTTTTCTATTTATTAAAAAAATAAGCATTTAATTTAATTAATTAAATATTTTTGTAACACTTTATTTTAAACTGTCCTTTTTACACGGGTTCAGTACTTACTATGGTAATTACAATCAATTATACATAATTAAATGTAACTTAACATAACCAATATATATTCAATGTAATTAACATTACTCAGTAGTTAAAAAGCCATGTTATAACAAAATCAAAACAATTGTAATTAGTTTTTTTTTTTTTTAAATGTATGCTTATTAAAATACATTAATATACGTGTACCAAATATATTAAGTACAGGTGAGAATAATGTTGTGTATTTTTTGATGAAACACTTAACTTTCACATTGTATATAAAGCCACTATTTTAAAATCTAATTTGAGGCAGACACCAAAACATCATTAAATTATATACAGACGTGGACAAAATTGTTGGTACCATTAAATTGAACAAAGACAAATCCACAGTGGATGCTGAAATAACTTAAAACTGATAAAAGTAATGATTAATCAAAAACGACTAAAAATTAACTAATGAAAATTAGATTTTGCTTTTAAATAGTGGTGGAACAGAAGCATTACAGGGGACCTATTATGCCCTTTTATATAATATGTAAAATAAGTCTGATGTCACTAGTGTATGTGAAGTTTCAGCTTAAAACACCACACCAATAATGCTTTCCAACTCTCTGAAACTGACCTTTAGGCTTTGATCCCAACTGTGGTGTTTTGGTGGCTGTCGCTTTAAATTCAAATGAGATTGTGCTCTTTTTCAAAAGAGGGCGGAGCTACAAATGCCTGTGTGTCAGCATAGTGGCAGATTCAATAACAAGACTAATAACCTATGCTAATGAGGGAGTGATGGTCACTAGTGGGCGGGGTTTTCCCCCTCTGATGACACGTACAAAAGGAGAATGTCAATTAAAGTGTTTCTGCAGACTGATTTCATCAAGTCTGATTATAAACAATACAAATAATAAATTTTTTACCACAAGAAGTTGCTTATATTATTATTTACACACTGCTGCCCATGTTTAAAACCCCTTAATAAAGCATAATAGGCAAACTAATAAACCTCCCATGGACAACACTGAAGTGTACCAACAATTTTGTCCACAACTGTATTTTAATGAACACGAGTCTGTTTAAAAAGGTGGTAACCAGAAATTTTTGCTCAATGTACCAAACATGATGTAATACTGGGAGTCGCCGTGCATGTCCGCCTGGTTGAGATCAGCTGGGAAGACTTTAACGTATCCGCCTCCACAGTCGATCTTCTGCTCGTGTTTAACCGTAAACTGGATCACCAGTGTTTTGCCCTCATTGCTAAAGGGCTCGAAGCGGACAGAGGTGGCGTAGAAACGAGCATCTTGACTGGTCTGCAGGCCTGTTGATGGACAAAGTGATAATAAAAGTGATGCAAAACTCAAATACAGTATACGTCAAAATTATTCACACTCCTTTTTCAAATCTCCTAAACTATACTGAAAGAACCAAAGAAATTCAATGAAATTACATAAAATATGATGTGATCTTTGAAAGAGCGTACCTGCATTGTGATGATATTATATTGTCATTCTGGCGTTATATAATGAATGCATAAAATGGTCTTAAAATGGAAATAATATCGCAATATATTTTGGTGCAATATATCGTACAACAATAGAAGACATTGTGACAGGCTTAATTAAATGAAATTAGATCAGATAAATATCTATTACCCATTAATTTTAGTATTATTACATAAATAAAGTAGCTGTTGGGAAATGTTATATTGCAAACAATAATAGCAACAATTATTGTATCGTATATTTTCCCAGTATTGTGCAGCCCTGTTTGACATGATTTTGTTGGCATTAAAGGGCCATGAAACCCCCTCGTTTCAGCAGGGTGTTCACACCTCTACTTTGGAAAAAGTCAGAAAAGTGGGCGTGTCCAGCTCTGTTTAGGGGGGAGTGTCGGAGGGAAGAAAAGTGGGATGGTGTGGGAGTGTCTATTTGGGCACGCGTGAGTTTCAGAGTCACACACGCACACGCACACGCACACACGCACACGCACACACGCACACGCGCGAGAAAGTGATAGTGTTTAACCTACATGGACATCTGTAGTCGAATTATTTGCCAAATTATTAAATGTTGGACTTTAACTGCAGTTTGGCTCTTTCATTCAGGGAATTCATTCATGCCCCTCGCGACACACGAGATATTTGATTCGAGGAACTGCTCTAAGCGTGTATTTTTCATGCAATGTTTTATACCGCACGGCAAATGAGAGAAAAAAACCTCCGCATTTCCCAGAAACTTAGATGCACACAGCAGGTAGCGTCAGAAAGCCGCGTGTGTTATTCCGGTCACTAAATGGGGTAAAAATCCTACACAAGGTTAAAGTTTGGTTGTGGTGCTAACATGTTTACACGGTGCAATAGTTTGTTAGATACGAACAAACTGAATAAACAAAGAGCACTGATCGCTCACTTACCAAATCTGTAGAGACAGGACAATCACCAGCAACTAGAGCCGCGTCTTTATAAAGAGAACACTACAAACGAATCTGGATCTCAGCGTTTGCAGATGAGAACAGCTCTCAGGTAAACAATAATCCTCCTTAGACACGTAAGTTATTGTTGTCGAGCGTCGCGTACACTGTTAATCCACACGTGACTCCAGCTGCGCTCTCACAGAGAGAAAATGAAAACGAAACTTAACTGCAGCAAACTATAAAAGCAACACTTCACGCTTGTTTTGCCAACACAACGTGGCGTCTCTGTCCTGAAAACACGGTGATAGTAATGAATATTAATGAAGTTGCACAATAGAGCGCGCTGATTGGTTTGAACCAAGCCTTACTCATGCATTAATGCATCACATTGTAAGACGTAATAAGACTCACTCTGGCACAGGCGTCCAGTCTGCACGCTGGAATACACGCTAATATGTCATGACCGTGACGCAGCTTCAAAAATTCATTTCAAACCGGAAGTACGATTTTGCTTGAAATAACGCAAAAACAACCAATTTACACTTTTTAGTGAAATATAGGTGTCCTAATAGTGTTTTTAGCAGCGTGGGACACATATACGACTGTCAACAGCTCAAAACATGTGTTTTGGTGTTTCGTGACCCTTTAAAACAAATCTATATTTTTGACTCCCTACACATGTATCCATGCAACATAAGATTGGTTTTGTGGTCCATGGTCACATATTTCATCATCTAGAAATTTGCTGAATGACCAGATGAGTAAAACGCATGCAAATGCTTACCCTTATCTTTCTCAGCGTCTCCGTAGAAGTTTCCAGCGGTCAGTTTAAACTGCCCGTAGTCAGATTTGTGCTCCGAATTAACCCATCGACTCCTCCAGGCATCTACAAAGTCAGATAATAAAAGTTAGCAGCACAAAAAACACAATGACTTAAAAAAAAAATCTCATTGTTAAGTTCTGTCTAGCACTTTATCTATGAACTTGTAGAGGAAATGAATGGAATTTATGAGTTTTACATCACACATTCATGACTGTGATATTCAAGGAAGTTTGTGGAGCAACTTAAGGCTGGCCAGAAACTTCCTGTTCTTGCAAATCCATGTGCAAATGGAAGATTTACTTGACTATAAAGTCTAAAATACAATCATTTCTTGTCCAATAAGTAAATCAATAAGAAAAGGTATTGAATAATGACCTATAAAATGTGACGATGCATGAAATCTAAGCACTGTCCCTTACATGGGATATGCCATTAACCTATATAAATAGTCGGCAGGATTTAGTTTACATGACAGAAATGATCAAGTTGTGATTTACGGCTTTTGCTATCCAGCTACAATGTAAAGTCTAAACAGGATACAGCGGCAGATCACACATCAATATAGCATCTTTATTGTAGCACAGTATAACAATAATTTATATTTTTACAGTACTGTAATGGTTGGGTTTAGGGTAGGCGTTAATAAAATACAATTTATTAGGTAATTTAATAATACTTGGTACATCTACCGTTTTTACATTATTGTGACGGTTGGGTTTAGGGTTGGGGAAGACGTTAATAAAATACAATAAATGGGAAATTTAATGAATAATATATGAAAAATTCTCTCATTATATTATATAATATTTATATTAGACAAATTTATATTTTCGTATCTGATCTAGTAACGAGCCAGCTATAGAGAGCCTCAGTGGGGAGGCAATTAAGCATTCATTAGAGTTTTTTAATTGGACAGACATTTGGCCACACCCCTAAGTACAGGATGAGTCATCCAAACCTTTTAATCTGTTGTGTTGGAACAGAAATGTATCATGTATTTATGTTAAACTAATAATTTATCAACTTTTAGCGTGCTAGCAGCATACAGTCAAGCTCATAGCTAACAAAACTACCAGATAAGCAAGTAAATAAATGTCAATAAATATGTAACATTATGCACTACTTAAATAATATACAGGGTTTCTACAGGTTTCATAGTCAAATTTAAGACTTTTTAAGACCATTTTAAGACCATATTGAATAAAATTTCAAACTTACACAAGGCTAAACGCTAAAGACTTTTTTATTGGCCAAGTTAAAAACCCTAAAAAAACAAATGATATTGTAAGGAAGATAATTAAACCATATTCATAAGTAAAAAAAAAATAGTAAATACAATTTTCTTAACTTTTATTGAAATATATTGTTAGTGATAGGATTGTTAATTATAGGAAATTGAAGACCTGAAGAATTGAAGACCCGTTGAAAATGACTTCAACCCTACAACACAATATTTCAGTGGAATTAAGACTTTTTTTAAGGCGTAAAATTTGTTTTTTTTTTACGACTTAAAGACTCTGTAGATACCCTGAATATATAATGTGCAGAAAGAAAAATAGTTTCGATTCTGCTCTGGGAAACTAATGTAAACCTATACTGCCAATATGTTATTCGATTCACTTTCCAAACATAACAAATTAAGCACAATATTATATTAATTGTTTATTAAAAAATTTATTTTAATGTTACTCACAAATGTTGTGACCTACAAATCAACCATGACGTGCAAGTTAAGCATTCACTCACCTCCGTCCAGAAACTGCTCGTTTAAGTACACTTCTGCATTGGCTGCCAGTGCCAATAATGCAGCCGAAATTAACTGTAATAATGAAATTTGCATCTTCGTTAATTAATTTTTTTTAAAGAAATGACTCCCGCACGCTCGCTCTCGCGCTCTGCTGCCCTCGGTTCCTCAGTTGCTCGGGAAAAGCGCGTGGCTGCACAGATGTCTACCGCTGATTGGTCCCCAGCTCACCCTCTCGACCAATGACAAGAGACCACGAAGTGCATGGCTCGCCTCCACACCGGATATTCTATCCGCTTCTTGTTCTGTTCTCAGATCAGTGGTTATAGTCCACAATGGTTATACACATAGGCATATGACAGGACAGAACTGACTCAGGATCAGTTTGTAGAACAACAGGGGCGGGAAGCCCGGTTAAGTGGGATTTTTTACCTCACAAACGAGACGTGTATGCGGAAAAAGCGGGGGTTTATAACTGTGATGTTTGTTCTCTTGTAAATATAGACTGCTTAATATGTAAACTAAACTCTGATACTGTCAAAGTGTTGAACATACTACACTTTATATTATGAAAAGAAAAGTTTGATGCATTTACAATGACAGACTCAATTTCACTTATGGAAAAGGTAAGTTTATAATAAAGATGTATTAGGTAAGGCTTTAGTTAACATGCATTAACAGCCAACCATCTGTTGAGCTTTACATAAGCTTAGTTAATTTTTTTATTGCAATAATAACAATACATTACAACAAATACAGATACAAAACTGAAAGAAGTATAGTACAATCAATAGAAATATTACTTTTTGAAAAAAGTGGATTGTAACAAATTTAGAACAAATATAATGTATGTAAAACAAATTAAAGGGAACAAGAGAGAGAAAAGAAGAAGAAAAATAAATAATTAAGGGCACATAAAGATAAAATAAATTATTGCAGAATATTAAATAAAGCACATATTTTAGAAGTTTTAATAGCTTTCTTATTGTGAGAGTCTGTGATGTTTTTTAAATAAAGAGCTAGTTCTCGTTTAAAAAATAAAAAATTAGGCTTACCATGAGTATATTTGCATTTGTGTATAAAAAACTTTCCAATAAATAAAATGAGGTTTATGCAAAAAGTTGCATTAAGGAATTCTTTTCCTTTAATATATAGCCCCAAAATAACATGACGATAGCTTAAAGAAAAATCACCACAAACCTTTTGGACAATTAGAGAGTTTACATCAGACCAAAAAGATTTAACAGTGGGACACTCCCAAAACAAGTGAGCAACAGATTCAGAAGAGGTTTCACAGAAAGTGCAAGAGATGTCAATGTCATTTTTGAATTTTTGTAAAAATTGTTTAACGGGATAAAACCTGTGAATAATTTTAAAAGATATTTCTTTAATTTTATTAGTTAAAAAAAAAAAATTCTGGGGGAGCGACCAGACATACGACCATTTAATATCATCAAAGTGGTTGTTCCAATAAGAAATAGAAGAAGGATTTAAGATGATACGGTCTAAAAATAAAGATCTGATTTTATGATTGGATTTTTTAGTGGAAAAACAAATAGAACCAACAACAGTAGAATCAGGACTAAGGGAACAAGCAGAAATCAATGAACTATTATTATTATTTCTAAAAAGCATACAGATTTCAGAGGAGATGGCCTTACAAACTATACATAAGCTTAGCTAATGTCAACAACATATATTAATTTCTTAATTATGTTATACTAACAGAGAACAACGGCTATTATTTAATCTTTTATAATGTTACTCCTATTCAAATGCATCTCTTTTACATTAACAGCTTAATTAGTTCATGTTTACATCAGCTAATGCATTTGTTCCTAGAACAGATAACATGACCAAACAATGAACAACACATTTATTTAGCAATAGACCATTTCAAAGTTGGCTAATGAATATTTCCTGCTTGTTGTCAAACGATTTCAAAACTGTAACAAGAGGCAATTCAATCATAACTTAATGTCAGTACAGCTGTCATAACATTATTTATCCATATGTGGATTTTTTTGGATTCTCGGACCTTATAGAAAATAAAAATGTACAACAGGAAATATGTTGGGACCATTGTTTTTGTTTACATCCCTCAAAATGATCTGTACTTAATCTGTTATGTAAACTAAACATATCAATGTGTTAATGAATACATTAGTTAACATTAGTTAATGCGTTAATTACATGAACAAATGTTAACAATGAGATAATGTCGGAGTATTGTACTCTTTACATTAAGGTTCCTAATTACATGAACAAATGTTAACAATGAGATGATGTTGGAGTAGTGTACTCTTTACATTAAGGTTCCTAAATGCTTCGTTAATGATGAATCATGTTGTTAATAAAGAGTTATTAATTTTGCGGTGTTAAAGTGGAAACCTCTGCTTTAACTAGCATGTTATTCATGTTTGTAAATTCTACTGACATGATTTATCATTAACGCAGCATTTATTGTCAATAGATGCATTTTATCAATTTAACTAATGCCTTAACCAGAATCAAAATCAGTTTTATTGCCAGTTGTGCTTCACACACACACACACACACACACACACACACACACACACACACATACACACACACACACACACACACACACACACACACACACACACACACACACACACACACACACTGTTACATTCCATTGTGTTTTGAATGTATTATTGTTTTGGTCTCTCTCTCTCTCTCTCTCTCTCTCTCCCTCCGTTCCTGCAACCTGTTTCTCAGCTAGGTGTGGAGGAGAGGAAGTTGATTGCTTGCACCTGCTACTCATTGCCCGGCAAGCTTAAAAGCCTGCCAGTTGCAAGCCACATTGAAGCTTGCTTCCAGAGTATGGTCTCTCTCCTGCCTGGTTGATCTATTGTGAAAAACTGTGCTGTTGTGTTTAACTTGTTGAAGTTAAAATCTGTTGTTAAAACCTCTGAAGCCATTTGAGCTCTGTTTCTGGAAACTAACTTTGTGTTTGGAAGCCGTTGGAAGGTGGGTGCCATTTTATTTCTAAAACCCTTTTTCTCTTGTTTATGTTTAGTTAGGGAGTTTGTGTACATTTCTGTTGTTGATTTAATTTTACTTTGTCAGTTTAGACTGTTTTACTCCCTAACTAGCTAGAGTGTACTTTTGTTTGTTGTTTTGGCCTTTCCCCCTCCTGAAGTCTATTTTTGCTTCCCAGTTTTGTTTTACTATTGTACATTTGTTAATAAATTATTTAACTTGAATTTGGTGTGTTGTCGTGAAGGCAGGGGACTGACCCACACTCACCCCAACCAACATTTTTAAAACTTTTCACTGTTACTCCCACTCCTAGACACTTACCATCAGGGACGTAACAACACACACACACACACACACACAAGAAATTTGTTGTGGCTACAGAAGCGTCCAGTGTACATAAAGTGACAACACAAAATAAATATGAAAAAAAGACAATAAACATTAAACAGAGATGCAGTTAGTCAAGAAATCTAGATGTTGATTAACTAATAAATTCTTATTGTAAAGTGTTGCAATACAAAACAAATTTCAAAGCCCAAATAAGAATTTGTTTACATAAACTTAACTTTGAACCAAGATGAGATTTTTCATCAAATAATTTAATAATAATAATAATAAGTTTTATTTGTATTGCACTTTTCCAACATACATGCCACTCAAAGTGCCTCACAAACAACAACAAAAGCGTTAAAATAGACCACATAAACTTGTCACATATACTCAGATAAAAGCATTCATGTACAAAAATATAAGCATAGATCCACATGATCATGCACACAATAGTCCTTACATATGCAAGCACACACGATTAATAAACACAAATCTACAACAATATAGATAAAATGCATACACCTTAAAAGCTTGTTTATTCATTCGCAATTTTAAAACGATGTGTCTTAACACGCTTTTTAAAAACATGAATACTAGGGGATTCTTTCACTTCAAGGGGGAGACCGTTCCAAATTTTTGGAGCATAATGGCTAAAGGAAGTGCCGGCCATAATGGCACTTTAATCACCTTTGACACCTTAAAATATAGTTTTTGAAGACGATGTGTCTTATTTTCTACATTTTGTGTTACATGTTTCCCTATTTATTTATGCTTTTGAATTGCATTATGGGAGCTTGATCTTTCTTCCAACAACTTTTAACTTTGAAAAGTTGAAAAAGAAGTGACTTTTATTGACATTTCTAATAGTTTTAAGCAATACACTTACTGGCCACTTTTTTAGGTACACCTTACTAGTACTGGGTTAAACCCTCTTTTCCCTTCAGAACTGCCTTAATCCTTTCTGGCATAGATTCAACAAGGTGCTGGAAATATTCCTCAGAGATTTTGCTCCATATTAACATGATAGCATCACGCAGTTGCTGCAGATTTGTTGGCTGCACATCCATGATGTGAATCTCTCGTTCCACCACATCCCAAAGGTGCTCTATTGGATTGAGCTCTGGTGACTGTGGAGGCCTTTTGAGTACAGTGAACTCATTGTCATGTTCAAGAAACCAGTCTGACATGATTCACGCTGTGACATGGTGCGTTATCCTGCTGGAAGTATCCATCAGAAGATGAGTACACTGTGGTCATAAAGGAAAGGATATGGTCAGCAGCAATACTCAGGTAGGCTGTGGCGTGGACACGTTTCTCATTTAATAATAATGGGCCCAAAGTGTGCCATGAAAACATCCCCCACACCATTACACCACCACTACCAGCCTAAAGTGTTGATACAAGGCAGGATGAATTAATGCTTTCATGTTGTTGACACCAAATTCTGACCCGACCATCAGAATGTGGCAGCAGAAATAGAGACTCATCAGAGCAGGCAAAGTTTCTCCAATCTTCTATTGTCCAGTTTTGGTGAGCCTGTGTGAATTGTAGCCTCAGTTCCCTGTTCTTAGCTGACAGGAGCGGCACCCGGTGTGGTCTTCTGCTGCTGTAGCTGTTGTGTGTTCAGAGATGATCTTCTGCAGACCATGGTTGTAACGAGTGTTTGAGTTACTTTTGCCTTTCAATCAGCTGGTACAAGCTGTACCCAGACCAGCAGACCTGCCTCTGCCAAAGTCACTTAAATCACCTTTCTTCCCTATTCTGATGCTTGCTTTGAACTGCAGCAGATTGTCTTGACCATTTCTACATTCTTAAATGCATTGAGTTGAGACTGGCTGATTAGAAATTTGTGTTAACGGGTAGTTGGACCTAATAAAGTGGCCAGTGAGTATATATTGTCTGAGCTGGTGTATATTATGCTACAAAAACCTTGTAATAAACTGTCAGTAACTGCCAGAGTTTATTAAAAGAAACAGCCACAGTTTCATTACAGAAACTGTTCATTAAAAGTTTCTTTTACATTGTACACACACAAACACACACACACACACACACACACACACACACAGTTGAGGTCAGAATTATTAGCCCCCTGTTTAGTTTTTCCCAATTATTTTATTTGTTCAACACATTTCTAAACATAATATTTTAATAACTCATTTATTTTACATTTGCCATGATGACAGTAAATAATATTTGACTACACTGTTAGACCTTACCAGGCTTTTTTACAGTAGAACACTGGCAACACTGTTGCCAGCTACTCACTGTAAAAGTTTGGTTACAGTAAGTAACTGCCAACAGTGTTGCCAGTTAATTACTGAAACTGAACCATTACAGTGAGTGGCTGGCAACAGTGTTGCCAGTTGTTTAACCGAACCATTGCAGTGAGTAGCTGGCAACAGTGTTGCCAGTTAATTACTGTAATAGAGCAGTAGTGGTAACTAACTGGAAACTGTGTACAGTTAATTACTGTACTGTAGTGTTACAACTCACAGCATTATACTGCATACACAATAGTATGTCAAGGTGTTACTAAAATTAATAAGTATTCTTACCTGTTATTAATTCTTTAAATTAATTAAGTTGTAAATTCTGACAAATTTATTTTATTGTTTTGGCAGCAAACAAATATAAGACAGAAAATGTATAACTAAATTAAGAAATCAGCAGATATATCATCTTACATATAACTGAGAGCCACAGGTCTGCACAGCAAGGCTGCGGTCAAACTAACGTTTAAGCATGCAAAATTCTGTCATATGGCTCTGCGAAATGGACTGGGATTAAACAAAATATTTAAAGACTGAAAAAGCAAGCAACTGGTCCATAATTTTTGTTAAGAGAGGTCATGGTCAGATCTTTGATTAGTCTCAAGCAATCACATGATGTGATTTCGCAGTACAGAGTTCTCAAAGCTTGAATTTTCCAATGCTGCAAACTGTAAAATTTGTCACATGAGCATGCATTCCAGGTCTGCAGCATACACATGCGTATGAGTGGAAGTCTAAAGGGAGAAAAGTGCAGTGTGACCGGGACTTTAAGCTGTAACTCTAATTAAACACACCTGATAAAACTAATTAAGGCTCGTTAGAAATCTACAGGTAATGTTGCAGCAGGGTGGGAACTAAACTCTGCTGCCCTGCAGTTCTCCAGGAACTTAGAGTTTGACCCCCATGGTATATAGCAGGGGTGCTTTATCCTGTTCCTGGAGATCTACGTTCCTGCAGATTTCAGTTGCTACCCATATCAACCACACCTGCCTGTAATTATCAAGTGGTGTTCAATTAATTTCCTAATTAATTGGTTTAGGTGTGTTTGATATGGATAGCAACTGAAATCTGCAGGAAGGTAGATCTCCAGGAACAGGATTAAGCACCCCTGGTATATAGCATACTTTTAAAGCAACTGCTAACATTTATCACAATCACATATCCATTAAACACACACACACACAAAGTGCTGCAGTGAAATGTGTTACTCTCTCCTTAATGCTGACCATGCAAAAAAAAAAAAAAAAAAAAAAAACTGAACAGCAAAAAACACAAAATAATTAGTTTAAATTTTAAAGTTTAAAATAATTAAAAGCTCTGTCAAATCTCAAAAAGTTTAAAATAATTATAGAAAACAAAAATTAAGTTGGCAACAACGAAAAACCAAAGGATCCAATCTTTTATTGTTATAATTATCTCATGACAACAAACTTTTTTTATTGTTTCAAATATAAATTCATAGGTGGAAACACAGCTCTGAAAAATACTTAGCAACAAACTCACAACCTGGGACCGGACAGGGGAGCTTTTATGTGTGGATGGCTATGTGTATCATGTTTTTTGTTATTGCCTGTGATGATGTGCATATGTTACCTTACTGAGATGATGGAATTTAATTTTGGCTTAGTTGCCAGAAAGATACATACAACTGTTAGCATCTGTACATTATGGCAGTATGCAATATCCAATAAATACATATACTTAAACAAAAGTAATGTAAGAAGTCATATGAGGAGAGGCTAACTAGCTAACAATGTAGCTTTCAAGTACACAGTTCAAGATAACAACAATATAACTTAAAACACAGCCTTATTTTATAAACCCTCAAAAACATTTGAACACATTTTACTTACTCATTTTAGATTCTTATTTAAAGCCTAAAACATATCAGGATCTACATCTGAATTGATGGACAGAGAATAGAGCACACTCAGCAGTAAACAAATCAAACACCTGACTCCCTTAAAGGGCCGGCATTTTCTGAAAACTCTTTCTAACACCTTTGTGTTTAGAATAAGACGGACAGCCTGTGGGAGTGTGTGGTGATGCCTAAATCATTGTTTTTTTACAGTTATTTACTGCACAATCTACAGAGTAACAGTGCAGTTATAGTAATTAAATACACCTGATCAAACTAAATCTAAAGGTAGTGTGTTGAAGCAGGGCTGGAACTAAATTCTACTAGGCTGTGGCCTTCCAGGAGTTTGACACCCCTGTTACATAGCATATTTTCAAAGCAACTGCCTACATTTATCACAGTTATGCACATATCGTTTAATGAAAACAATAAAAATATACTATAATATAAACTTCATCCATAGAAAAAAAAAAAAAAAATAATCTGATTCTCATGTCGTTCCAAATCTGTAGTAAAAAACACAACAAATATCATGATTTATACATTTATTTAGGAAAGCCTTTATACTGTTAATGGCACTTTTACTTGCCAGTTTTCCAGACAAATTCATTGAGTCTCTGCAAAAATGTATGTGCGTGTTGTTTAAGATATATATATATATATATATTTTTTTTTTTAAATAACACATTTTTACTAGTTATTTAGCAAAATACTAATATTCAGTTGAAAGTGCAATTTAAAATCTTAACTATAGGTCAAACTAGGCAATTAAATTAGATTAATTATAGAAAAAGTAAACAAAGTTATAAAAATTATTGTGACAATTTCTTTGCTCTGTGTGAATATTTTTGCCTTTAAATGCATTTCGTCCATATCTTACACTTACCTTTTAATAAGCTCTGTGGCATTGGTTGACTCCTGATACTCAATGTTAAAAACATAAAAGGAACCAAAGAAAACACAGAGATAAAATAAATATAAAATAGGAACATAAAGCATCAGAGTAGATGGGGCAGTAATGGTTGAACAGTAATTTACCATTTATTATCACAGTAAATATCTGTAATGGTACATAGAGTAAATTACTGTAATTTTTTCTTTGCACTACAGAATTTCATACAAATCCTGCTCCTTTTACAGTAAAATACTGTTTCTTTTCATTACAGCTAAACACTGGCTATTTTACAGTTATTTACTGCATAATCTACAGTAAGGGTTAACAGTGTAGATGTTTTTCAAGACACTTCTATACAGCTTAAAGTGACATTTAAAGGCTTAACTGGGTAATTAGGTTAACGTTAGGGCAATTAAGCAAGTTATTGTATAGCAATGGTTTGTTCTGTAGACTATTGAAAACAAATATAGCTTAACGGGGCTAATAATTTTGACATTAAAATGGTTTAAAAAAATAAAAAACTGCTTTTATTCTGGCTGAAATAAAACAAATAAGACTTTCTCCAGAAGAAAAAATATTATCAGACATACTGTGAAAATTTCCTTGCTCTGTTGAGCTTCATTTGGGAAATATTTAAAAAGAAAAGGAAATTCAAAGGGGGGCTAATAATTCTGACTTAAACTGTTTATGTATCTCTAATTTGTGTGTGTATAATTTTCTGATGGAAGTCAATTTTTCATCTCAGGTTTTGCTGTTAAATCAAATCTCTAGTTACATAAATTGCATTAAAATGTGACCTGCTGCTCTTGAAAGTATACTATTCTGTGATGTTAGCAATGTTATTTTGTTTTTCTGAATGTGAATTTTAGTGTATTTGTCCATATTGTGTTGAACCCTGCTGTAGAAGCATGGGGCTGATGCGGTGTTCATTGTCAAACTCAAAATTTTTATTTATTTTGAATTCCTGTAAGAACTCTAGAGACTTATTTTACATCTTGCAAAACGCAAGATGCAGTGGCACAGTAGGTAGTGCTGTCGCCTCACAGCAAGAAGGTTGCTGGTTCGAGCCTCGGCTGGGTCAGTTGGCGTTTCTGTGTGGAGTTTGCATGTTCTCCCTGCATTCACATGGGTTTCCTTCGGGTGCTCCGGTTTCCCCCACAGTCCAAACACATGTGGTACAGGTGAATTGGGTAGGCTAAATTGTCCATAGTGTGTGAATGTGTGTGTGTGTGGATGTTTCCCAGAGCTGGGTTGTGGATAAGTAGGCTTCCCCAGCACTATTAAGAGATTAAAGAGGGCGTATTTGTTTTAGTGCCTTCAAATATTAGCATATGCGGGGGAAAAAACAGGCGTTTACTAGTGTGATGTTTGTTTTCACGCCTTTAAAATAGGCTATACTTTGTGAGGATGAAGTTTGTATTTCAGTGTTGTTCAGTCATTCACAATCCTTCAGCTTAGTCCCTTTATAGTGGTCCCTTTAACAGTCTGCAAAATGAACCGGCAACCTAGCATATGTTTTACACAGCGGATGTCCTTCCAGCTGCAAGCCAGTACTGGGAAACATCCATACACTCTCATTCACACACATATTCATACACTACAGCCAGTTTAGTTCATCAGTTCACCTATACCACATGTGTTTGGACTGTGGGGGAAACCGGAGCACCCTGAGAAAACCCACACCAATACTGGGAGAGCATGCAAACTCCACACAGAAATGCCAACTGACCCAGCAGAGACTCGAACCAGCTTCTGTCTTGTTGTGAGGTACCAGTGCTAACCACTGAGCCACCGTGTCGCCTATTTCAGGGTTATATCATCCATATTTTTGTCATAGCTTGTAATAGTTTAAAAGCCTTCTGGCAGATGAGTTTGCTGTCTGAAAGATAATTTAAACCAAGTCTGGAAGGAAGTATTGACAGTAGGATTTTCTGTCATTTCTACATTATTGGGTGATTAATTAGTTAATGCAGGGCGATGCAGTAGGTAGTGCTGTCGCCTTACAGCAAGAAGGTCACTGGTTCGAGCCTTGGCTGGGTCAGTTGGCGTTTCTGTATGGAGTTTGCATGTTCTCCCTGCGTTTGCGTGGGTTTCCTCCGGGTTCTCCGGTTTCCCTCACAGTCCAAAGACATGCGGTACAGGTGAATTGGGAAGGCTAAATTGTTGGTAGTGTATGAGTGTGTGTGTGGATGATTCCCAGAGATGGGTTGCGACTGGAAGGGCATCCACTGCGTAAAAACTTGCTGGATAAGTTGGCGGTTCATTCCGCTGTGGCGACCCCAGATTAATAAAGGGACTAAGCTGAAAAGAAAATGAATGAATAAATGATAATTAGTTTATGCATTATCTGTCATAAATGTATTTTCAGAGCCGAACATCTAGGAAGTAAACTTTAAATGAGTGCACTCTTTTAGAGAAACCTGAAAAGAAATATGCGTTATATACAATTAATTTAATTTACAAACATGCAGATGATGTGAAATGATTATATGAGATATTGCAATATTTGAATGTATGCAACGCCATATACACTCACCGGCCACTTTATTAGGTACACCTGTACAACTGCTCATCAAAGCAAATTTCTAATCAGCCAGTCACATGGCAGCAACTCAATACATTTAGGCATGTAGACATGGTCAAGACGATCTGCTGCAGTTCAAACCGAGCATCAGAATGGGGAAGAAAGGGGATTTGAACGTGGCATTGGTTGTTGGTGCCAGACAGGCTGGTCTGAGTATTTCAGAAACTGCTGATCTACTGGGATTTTCACGCACAATCATCTCTAGGGTTTACAGAGAATGATCTGAAAAAGAGGAAATATTCAGTGAGCGGCAGTTCTGTGGGCCATTTTTACGTTTAGCCATGTATTTTTTGCAAATTGTAAAAACTGTGTCTGATCATCTGGGGCTTACCAAAATAAATTGGCTTCATCAGGAAGCTTGTCTACAGTAATGTTCCTCCATCCATCTTAAGCATTACAATTTGCAAAATTTGTTCCTTTATTTAATTTTTCATTAGCTTATCCCTTATTTATCAGGGGTCTCCACAGCGGAATGAACCACCAACTATTCCAGCATATGTTTTATGCAGCGGATGCCCTTCCAGGCACAACCTAGTACTGGGAAACACCCATACACACTCACATTAACACACACACACTCATACACTAGGACCAATCTAGGAAATAAACATACAGCATTTTCTCCTGTTGATGCCAGAGGCCAGACTGGTTCTGAAGTAGATTTTTATTTACATAAAACCTTTGTAAAGACACATTTAATTGGGTGAATGGAGGGCCGTTTGAATCTGCCGTTAAATTGAAAACAGGTGATGGGTTAAGGCAAAGGGGTCATATAAGAGCAGGAGAGAGGACTTGGGGATGCAATGAGAACCATCTGTGTCAGAAAAGCATGAAACGTATAAAAACATATGTATGTTCAAAACTGTCATGTATGTTTGAAAAGACACATACTGTATGTGGAGAGAAGAGTCCAGTTTAGATGTTTGAAAAACATATTAATCATGATTACCAAATGTGAGCTGCATGTGTAAAAACAGTTATGACTACATTAGATCTGTACATTATAAAAGCCAACAAGAGAAGGGGGATTTAAATCGGGGTCGTACAGTAGAAGGTGAGAGGAAGTAAAGATAATAGTATAGCAAACTTGAGGGATTTGGATGGAACATTGGATTTGTCCTAGGGAGAGACATGGGTCTGCTTACGGACATCTCTGCTTTTTTGGAAAATATTCCAATAAAGTATATTCTTCTGATATTCATAACCTCCAGACTGAGTTTGATTTATTAAGAGAAAAGCCGATAACCACGACAATTCCAGCTGATAGAAAGGCAACAGTAACTCAAATAAGCACTCATTACAACCGAGATCTGCAGAAGAGCATCTCTGAACACACAACACGTCCAACCTTGAGGCAGATGGGCTACAGCAGCAGAAGACCACACCGGGTGCCGCTCCTGTCAGCTAAGAACAGGAAACTGAGGCTACAATTCACACAGGCTCACCAAAACTGCACAATAGAAGATGCCACAAAGGATTAAGGCAGTTCTGATGGCTAAAAGGGCGGTCTAATCTGGTACCAGTACGGTGTACCTAATAAAGTGGCCGGTGAGTTTATACGAGCTTTACATGCAGTTCATATTCAGTTAAACGGCTAATTTTGTGTTCCATGAAAAAAAAAAGAAAACACATCACTAAATGATTAGCATTTTACCATCATACTAGTTTGAGCTTCAGTTTTACATTCCTCTGAAAATGATTGTCATAAAATTACTTACATACAACGGCAGTAGGCAGCATGGTGGCTCAGTGGTTAGCACTGTTGCCTCAAAGCAAGAAGATCGCTGGTTTGAGTCCTGACTGCATCAGTTGGCATTATTGTGTGGAGTTTGTATGCTCCGGTTTCCCCCACAGTCCAAACACATGCAATATAGGTGAATTGAACTAAATTGGTCGTAGTGTATGAGTGTGTGTGTGAATGTGAGAGTGTATGGGTGTTTCCCAGTACTGGGTTGCACCTGGAAGGGCATCCGCTGCATAAAACATATGCTGGAATAGTTGGTGATTCATTCTGCTGTGGAGACCCCTGATGAATAAGGGACAAAGCTGATGAAAAATTAAATAAAGGAACAATGTCATTATATACTAATATACTTACAAATTATGCAAATTGTAATGGTCAGGATGAATGGAGGAACATTACTGTAGACAAGCTTCCTGAAAAAAGGCAATTTATTTTGGTAAGCCCCAGATGATCAGATATATTTTTCACAATTTGCAATAAATTAATATTTATCAACAAACAGAACTGATCAATTCAATTAATAAAACACTTTGTATGTAAATGTACAAAATTATCCTTACTCAACAAGGCTCGAACCAGCGACCTTCTTGCTGTGAGGCATTGTACCACCTTGCTGCTCCTATTATTATTATTATTATTATTATTATTATTATTATTATTATTATTGTTATTATTATTAAATAAACCTAATTTAATTTAAATATGTGATTTGTGGGGATGTTATAGCTATATTATGGGGATTCACTGGGAGTGTATGGATTTTGACACTAGATGGCGCTATTACCCTGTACTACTTAACTTGCTGATCTAAGATGCGAATGAAAACTATTTTCAAAATTAATTTTCAAAAATAAAAATAAAAATATCAAATTCAGCAATCAGTAGTTTCTTTTTCTTTTTTTACAGAATTATTTTTTTCACCATAGTTTGTGTTTTACACACAAATATGAAATAATAAGAGACATTTGGCTTTAAAAAAAAAAAAAAACTATAGGCTCAAAATAAAGTTTAAAAGGTTTTTGAAAATGTCCTTTTGGATTGGAAAATTATTTAATAATAGACTGAATTTACCTAATATAGTAAATTTACATGGATGTCACGGTGGCTCAGCAAGAAGCAAAACATATGCTGGATAAGTTGGCGGTTCATTCCGCTGTGGCGACCCCAGATTAATAAAGGGACTAAGCTGAAAAGAAAATGAATGAATAAATATAATAAATTTACCTACTAATAAATACACATAAATAATACATATCCTATTTTGTTACAAACTGATTAGATTTCTTTGCTAATATGACAGGAACAATCAGGCTTGACAATTACACTAACGCCTCATATATTCGGGTTACTGTACAAAAAGCTAAATTTGCCATTTTTTTTCTCATCTATTTATTCATTTTCTTTTCGGCTTAGTCCCTTTATTATCCGGGGTCACCACAGCGGAATGAACCACCAACTTATCCAGCATGTTTTTACTCAGCGGATGCCCTTCCATTCACAACCCATCTCTGGGAAACATCCACACACACACACACTCATACTCATACACTATGGACAATTTAGCCTACCCAATTCACCTGTACACCATGTCTTTGGACTGTGGGGGAAACCGGAGCAACCCCACGCGAACGCAGGGAGAACATGCAAACTCCACACAAAAACGCCAACTGACCCAGCCGAGGCTCAAACCAGCGACCTTCTTACTGTGAGGCAACAGCACTACCCACTGCGCAACTGCGTCGCCTGAATATTAATATGATATATTAAATAATATATATATTTTTAAATTTATCTTTTATTTTATATGCATGTTTTTATGTAAAATTTGGCATTACATTTGTAACACTTGTCATGCCAATAAAGCAATTATTGAATTGAATTGAATAACATAAAACAGAAAAGTAATACGACATGACAATTCATTTAAAATGTTTAAGGGTTTAAAATAATTTTTAGTTGATGTCGCTTTGTTATTATTTCTTGATCATTTTAATGTCACGATATGAAGGTCTTGGCCCCTTTATGTATCTTTAAAAAAGACACAATCGCAGCTGAGCGCCAATTAGTGGTAGCCAATCATGTTTGAGAATATTTTGACGAACAACTCTACTATCCAATGGCATTTCAAGTTGCAGATATTGAAGGCGGGACCTGCGCTTTCGTGGCCTCAGTGACAACAAAGTTTATTGATGACAACGAGGGACTCGAAGGCGATAGATAAGATAGCCAGATAAAAACATGAACATTAGAAGGTATGTTGAAAAAAAAAGTACTACTTTCTGTAATGTAATTCGTCTCAAATAATCGTCGAATTATCAACGTTGTTATTTAAAATGCCTCCAAAAAATATTGTCTGAAAGACCTCCCTAAAATATTCTAGTAACCAACATCAGCAAAAGTATTTCAGTCTTGTAAAATATATTGTTTTTGTTGTTATTAATGTTAACAACTGAGACCGTATAGGCTAGTGTTATAAGCAGTAGCCTATTTATCAAAGATACAGTATGTTTTATTCATTAAATCCAGATATTAAGGCTAATTAATAAATAAATTCACCTGTTCATTGTAATGATCAGTCTGCTTATGTATTTATTGTGCAGAGAAGATGCTTTTGAGCTTTGAAAGTGGAAGGGCCCTCAATATCAATCCCAAAATTAGATAGAGAGATAAAAATTTAAGTATTTATTAAATTGATGGTCAAATCGGGGTTTCTATTTATTGCAACAAATCTATCCCAATGATTTGATAGCCCAATTTAAAACTTGGCCACTCACAACATGCCCCCACCCATTGAAAAATTGCATATTTTAGTTGACTGTATGTATTATACAAGGTGCTCTGTGCTGTTCACAGGGTCCCAGCGTGGTCTTAAAATGTCTTTAATTTCATAAACAAATTTTTAGGCCTTAAAAAGTCTTAAATTCACTGAAATATTGTCTTGTAGATCTCAAATAATTTTAAATAGGTCTTCAATTTTTTTCAGTCCATGTAAAGCTTGGGCCGACATCCACAATCCATCTCCATATAATATTTAAGTTCCTTTATTGCAACGAGATCCAATTTACAATAGTATGATTGCTGCATTTACACCTGCCCAAACGAACCGCAGAGGGAAAACGAACTTTAGTGCCATTCAACATAGCTAAATTAGGGAGGTGTGAAAGCACCTTTTGCCATTGTGTTCCCATGCTCAACAGAAATGACTGTGATTGGCCGTCAAGGTCATCAGTTCACCAAACTCACCGCTGTTTACTCAATGTAACCACAGAGACAGTGACGGTGGAGCGTTTCAAAGTCACGTCAATCTACATTTGTCTATAGGCTGACAAATAGTATAATCGATTTGCTGATAAAGTGAGGCTTTAAAACGATCCAGTGTCCCTGTATCTGTGGTTACACTCCATAAACAGCGGTGAGTTTGGTGAAATGATGACCTTCACAGCCAATTACAGTCATTTCTGTTGAGCACATGAACCAGATGGCCAATCAGCACTGTTTAAGAACACGCTCAACATCGCTCAAATGTTAGCAGGAAATTGAGGTTTTCAAAGTTTCAGGATCGATTGTTACTGAATTCAAGTATCGTGACAACCCTAGTAAGGGCTGTACGATTAATCAAAAAAAGATCACAATCTTGATTCGACCTTACACATGATCTTTATTCAGCTTTGCTACGATTCAGCCAATCATATTTTCATGGTCAAGAGAGAAGGGTAAAGGCGGACTCACAAGTCTTCACAGCAACATTGACACCTTCAAATGGAGTTAAAAGTGTCACATACTATATTTATAAGGTATAATACACCCAGAAATGTCATTTCTGTCTTCATGTAATGGTGTACTCGTGGTCGCGAAATCAAACGTGAGCTGACCGCCAGCTGTTTGTTTACTATCGAGAACGCATGCATGCACGCTAATGATGCCTACTTTAGTGAACAGAACCTGCATAGGCTGTGAATAACAGGTAATGAAGTTATAAATAACATTCAGTTTGTTGCACAGAGCGATCATTTGAGGGCCGTGAAAGGGAAACCTCTGCGCGCATCATTAAAATAATCATAACACATTTTACAGTTATAATTACGACAAGCATTTGATATGTTTTTTTTCTTTTATAGCTAACACACAGTGTTGTGCATGAAAATAAATGTTTACTGTGTCAGTATAGCTGCTCTAGCTTGTATAATGTTGAATATAATGCAAGAAGGAAACTGATAATGACAAAATTCTAATTTTACCAGTGAAAACAAATAGTCTAATAATGCTGTTAATGACAGATGACAAGCACATGTCTTAAACATAATGAATCAACTTTATAATTATGAACAGTTGTGTTCTGATGTCATCATTTTACTGTGAATTAACAAACAGGACATATTGAAGTTCTGTTCAAGTCCACCATAATGACTATACAAAATGTAGCATTGTAGGCAACAGTAGAGCTACACATATGCCTAATATTATTAGTATTGTTTTACCATATGTTTGATAATTAACAATAATAATAGGCTAATCTTATTACCCTTTACTTTACATCTACAGATTTGTGAGAAAATCTTTATCTTGATTTCAAGCAAAAAAATCCTGATTCACATTTTTTGCCAGAATCGTGCAGCCCTAACCCAAGTTGCAACTTAATTATTTTATGTTCAATCAACTTGAATTAACACAACCCTGCATATATTTACAGTGTAGTTATCA